>NC_064817.1:22201419-22432291 GCF_023721935.1 Panthera uncia | reverse complement strand
AGGCTCTGTGCTGTGAGTACTGGAGCCTGGAGGCTCTGTGCTGTGAGCACTGGAGCCTGGAGGCTCTGTGCTACTCCAGAACAGAATCCATGAGGTGCAGAGATCCATAAGACATTGGGTTTGAATCCCAGCCAAGCACCTTGGAGGTACAGGAGACTGTGGAGCAGGACAAGCCACCTGCCCATACTACTCTGTGAGGGCTGCCTGAACAGCATGGTTTGAGACACCCAGTCAGGAGAGGAGAGAGTGGGTGTTGCCATTTTTCTCCCCATCACTAACACAATGGGACTTAAGAGAGCATCACAATGGGACTTAAGAGTGGCCCCCAGTGGAGGCTGGACCTGCTTACACCAAATCTGCCCCTCTATGCCTGGCAACTGCTTATCTACTAGAGCAGGACTGACACTGAGTGAACCAGAAGGCCTCTCCTCCAGACCAGCACAGCCACCGGTCCCAGGCACCGAAAGATAACTCACCTGTGGTTTTGTAGGTTAGTCTGTTTCTCTTTTTTTTTTCCTCTTTTCTTCTATTTTCTCTTCTTTTTGTTCTATCCTCTTTTTTTTTTTTTTCCTTTGGAATAAGGCTCATAGTTTCTTATTTGATTTTTGGTCAATTCTTATTTTATGTGTGTGTGTGTGTGTGTGTGTGTGTGTGTACACACATATATTCTTTCTTACTCTGTTTTGTTTTTTATTTAATTAGGCATTTTTACTCTATTCTTTTTATATCTTTTCTATATCTCCTTCTTTATTTTTCTTTCTCTCTCTCTGGATTAAGCCCTATAGTTTCTTTGATTCTTTGCATGTTCTTTTGTATTCTCCCCTTTCATTTTCCTCTTTGCATGGGATCAGGTTCCCTGCCCTTTCCTTTTCTCCAGGGTTACTTCAACAAACAAATCAAAGAATGTGGTAGACGGTCCAAACGGTCCACCACTATGAGCAAGGAGGAGCTTTGTAAAAGACTGTCCAGTGAGAAATAGCAGCCAAATATGCAACAACACTCCAAAAACACTTCCTGAAGTGCTAGGCCCTGGACAGTGTATATCCCTTTTTAATATGGTAGTACTCACAGGTACAGGACACATAACAAGCTATTAAAACATGTAAAAGATACCTATCCAAAATGATAAAATGGAAGAATTTTTCTTGAAAGAATATCCAGAAAGAAATGACAGACAGAGAATTGCTCAAAACAGATATAAACAATATATCTGAAAAAGAATTTAGAATAATAATCCTAAGACTAATAGCTGGGCTTGAAAAAAGCATAGAAGACAGCAGAGAATCTATTGCTGCAGAGATCAAAGACCTAAGAAATAGTCACAATGAATTAAGAAATGCTATAAATAATATGCAAAATAAACTAGATACAGTGACAGTAAGGATAGAAGAAAGAGAGGAGAGAATAGGGGAAATAGAACATAAAATTATGGAGAAAATGGTGAAGCTGAGAAAAAGAGGGAAAGGAAAATACTAGACCACAAGGGGAGAATTAGAGACCTAAGTGATTCAGTGAAATGAAATAGTATCCAAATCATAAGAGTTCCAGAAGAAGAAGAGAGAGAAAGGGGTAGAAGGTTTATTTGAACAAATTATAGCTGAGAACTTCCCTAATCTGGAGAATGAAACAGGCATCCAAGTCCAAGAGGCACAGAGAACTCCCTTCAAAATCAATAAAAAAGGTCAACACCACAACATATCATAGTGAAACTGGCAAAATAGAAAGATGAATAGAGAATTCTGAAAGCAGGTACAGACAAAATGTTCTTAACCTACAAGGGTAAGGCCAAGGGTACAAGGGTAGACACATAAAGTTACCAGCAGACCTGCCCACTGACTTGATGGGCCAGAAGGGAGTGGCAGGAAATAATCAATGTGCTGAATAGGAAAAATATGCAGCCAAGAATCCTTTATCCAGTGAGGCTGTAATTCATAATAGAAGGAGAGATAAAGGCTTCCCCAGACAAACAAAAACCAAAGCAGTTCCTGACCACAAAACCAGCCCTGCAGGAGATCCTAAAGGGGATTCTGTGAGTGGAAAGCAGCAAAGACTACAAAGGACCAGAGACATCACCACAAGCACGAAATCTACAGATAACACAATGACACTAAATCCACATCTTTCAATAATCACTCTGAATTCAAATGGACTAAATGCCCCAAAAGACATAGGGTATCAGAAGGAATTGAAAATAAAAACAAGATCCATCCATATTCTGTCTATAAGAGACTCATTTTAGACCTGAGCACACCTGCAGACTGAAAGTGAGGGGATGGAGAACAATCTATCAACCTACTGGACATCAAAAGAAAGCTGGAATAGCCATACTTACATCAGACAAACTAGATTTTAAAACAAACACTGTAACAAGAGATGAAGAAGAGTATTATAATTAAGGGGTATATCCATCAAAAGAGTTAACAATTTTAATATTTAAGCCCCAACTTACATGCACCCAAATATATATACATATATATGTATACATGTATATATATATGTATAAATTAATCACAAACATAAATAAACGTACAGATAATAATACCATGATTGTAAGGGACTTTAAACTCCACTTACAACAATGGACAGATCATCCAGGCAGGAAATCAATAAGGAAACAACAGCTCTGAATGACATATTGGACCAGATGGACTTAATAGATATAATCAGAACTTTTCATCCAAAACCAACAGAACACACATTCTTCTTGAATGCATATGGAACATTCTCCAGAATAGATCACATACTGTATCACAAAACAGCCTTCAACAAGTATAAAAGGATTGAGATCATACCATGCATCTTTTCAGATAACAACACTATAAAACTTGAAATCAATCTCAAGAAAAAAATTGGAAAGCCCCCAAATACATGGAAGTTAAATAATATCCTAATAAAGAATGAATTAGTTAACCAGGAAATTAAGGAAGAAATTTTAAAAAATATAGAGAAGCAAATAAAAATGAAGACTCGACAGTCCAAACCCTTTGGGATGCAGCAAAGGCAGTCACAAGAGGAAAATACATTTCAATCCAGGCCTATCTTAAGAGGCAAGAAAGGTCACTAATTTACAACCTAATCTCACACTTCAAGTAACTAGAAAGGCAGCAGCAAAGAAAGCCCAGAGCCAGAAGAAGAAGGGATATAAAAAGATTAGAGCAGAAATAAACATGGAATGCAGAAAAACAGTAGAACAGAGCAATGAAAACTAAAAGCTGGTTTTTTGAAATAATAAACAAAATTGATGAACCCCAAGTCAAAATTTTCAAAAAGAAAAGAGGACTCAAATAGATAAAATCATGTATGAAAGAGGAAAGATAACCAACACCAGAGAAATACAAACAATTATTAGAGAATACTATGAAAAATTATATGCCAACAAACTGGACAATCTGGAAGAAATGGACAAATTCCTAGACACTAACACACTACCAAAGTCAAACAGGAAGAAGTAGAAAATTTGAACAGACCTATAACCAGTGAAGAAATTGATTTGGTTATCAAAAATCTCCAAACAATTAAGAGTCCTGAGCCAGGTGGCTTTCCAGGGGAATTCTCCCAGACATTTAAAGCAGCATTAATACCTCTTTTTTCAAACTGTTCCAAAAAAAGAAATGGAAGGGAAGCTTCCAGACTCATTCTATGAAGCCAGCAATACCTTGATTCCAAAACCAAAGACCTCACTAAAAAGGAGAATTACAGTCCCCTGATGAACATGGATATAAAAAATCTCAATGAGATACTAGCAAATCAAATTCAACAGTACACTAAAAGAATTATTCACCATGTTCAAATGGGATTCATTCCTGGGCTGCAGGGCTGGTTCAATATTCACAAATCAATCAACATGATACATCACATTAATAAAAGAAAAGATAAGAACCATATGATTCTGTCAATAGACGCAGAAAAAGCATTTGACAAAAAACAGCATCCTTTCTTGATAAAAACCCTCAAGAAAGTCAGATAGAAGGAGAATACCTTAACATCATAAAGGCCATATATTAAAGGTCCACAGGTAATATCATCCTCAACAGAGAAAAACTGAGAGCTTTCCCCCTGAGATGAGAAACATGACAGGGATGTACACACTCACCACTATAGTTGAACATAGTGTTGGAAGTCCTAGCCTCAGCAATCAGACAGCAAAACGAAACGAAATCTAAATTAGCAAAGAAGTCAAACTTTCACTCTTCGCAGATAACATGATATTCTACATGGAAAACTCATAAGATGCCACCAAAAAACTGCTAGCACTGATACATGAATTCAGCAAAGTTGCAGGATATAAAATCAATGTACAGAAATCAGTTGCATTTCTATACACCAATAATGAAGCAACAGAAAGAGATATCAAGGAATTGATCCCATTTATAATTGCACCAAAACCCATAAAATACCTAGGAATAAACCTAACCAAAGAGGTAAAAGATCTGTATGCTGAAAAGTATAGAAAGCTTATGAAAGAAATTGAAGAAGACAGAAAGAAATGGAAAAACATTTCATGCTCATGATTAGAAGAACAAATATCGTTAAAATGTCTACCCAAAGTAATCTATACATTCAGTGTAATCCCAATAGAAATAGCACCAGCATTCTTCAGAGAGCTACAACAAACAATCCTAAAATTTGTATGGAACCACAAAAGACCCTGAATAGCCAAAGTCATGTTGAAAAAGAAAACCAAAGCTGGAGACATCACAATTTTGGAATTTAGCCTGTATTACAAAGCTGAACCCATCAAGACAGTATGGTATTGGCAAAAAGTAGGCACATAGACCAAAGGAATAGAAGAGAGAGCACAGAATTGGACCCACAAATATATGGCCAACTAATATTTGACAAAGAAAAAGAGTTATCAATGGAAAAAAGACAGTCCCTTTAGCAGATGGTGCTGGGAGAACTGGGAAGCAACATGCAGAAGAATGAAACTGGGCCACTTTCATACACCATACACAAAAATACATTCAAAATGGATGAAAGACCTAAATATGAGACAGGAGACCATCAAAATCCTATGGGAGAAAACAGACAGCAACCTCTTTGACCTCAGCCATGGCAACTTCTTACTTGACATATCTCCAAAGGCAAAGGAAATCAAAGTAAAAATGAACCACTGGTACCTCATCAAGATAAAAAGCTTCTTCTGCACAGCGAAAGAAACATCAACAAAACTAATAGGCAACTGACAGAATGGGAGAAGATATTTGCAAATGACATATCAGATAAAGGGTTATTACCAAAAATCTCTTTGGGGCGCCTGGGTGTCTCAGTCAGTTGGGTGTTCGACTTTAGCTCAGGTCATGATCTCACAGTCTGTAAGTTCAAGCTCTGCATTGGGCTCTGTGCTGACAGCTCAGAGCCTGAAGCCTGCTTCAGATTCTGTCTCCCTCGCTCTCTGCCCCTCCCCCTGTTCTCACTCTGTCTCTATCTCAAAAATAAAATAAAAACATAAAAAAAAATTTTAAAAATCTAGAGACAACTTACCAACCTTAACACCCGAAAAACAATCCAGTGAAGAAATGGGCAGAAAACATAAATAGGCACTTTTCCAAAGAAAACATCCAAATGGCCAAAAGACACATGAAAAGATTCTCAAAGTCAGTCATCATCAGGGAAATACAAATCAAAACCACACTGAGATACCACCTCACACAGGTCAGAGTGGCTAAAATGAACAACTCAGGAAACAACAGACGTCAGCGAGAATGTGGAGAAAGGGGAACCCTCTTGCACTGTTGGTGGGAATACAAACTGGTGTAGCCACTCTGGAAAACAGTGTGGAGGTTGCTCAAAAAATTAAAAATAAAACTACACTACGACCCAGCAATTGCACTAAGGAATTTATCCAAAGGATACAGGAATGCTGATTTGAAGGGGTACGTGCGCCCCAATGTTTATAGCAGTGCTATCAACAATAGCCAAACTATGGAAAGAGCCCAAATGTCCATCAATTGATGAATGTGTAAAGAAGTGGTATGTGTATGTATATCTATATATATCTATATCTATATATATATCTATATATATATAATATATATATATATAATGAAATATTAGTGATGAAAAAGAATGAAATCTTGCCATTTGCAACAACGTGGATGGAAGTGGAAGATATTATGCTAAGCGATAGGTCAGTCAGAGATAGAAAGATATCATATGATTTCATGTATATGTGGAATTTAAGAAACTTAACAGATGACTATAGGGGAAGGGAAGGAAAAATAAAATAAAAAACAGAGAGGGAGGCAAACCATAAGAGACTCTTAAATACAGAGAACAAAATGAGGGTTGATGGGGGTGGGGGGGTTGGAGGGTGGGGAAAATGTGTGATGGGCATTGAGGAGGGCACTTGCTGGGATGAGCACTGGGTGTTATAATTAATCACAGGAATCTACTCCTGAAGCCAAGACTACAGTGTATGTTAGCTAACTTGAGAATTTAAAAAAAAAATGCTTCAATGACTATTAAGGAAAAAAATAATTATTTTCAGAAAGATTTTATGCAAAGAACAGAGTGTACATTATTATGCTATTTTATTTTAAAAAGGAAATACATTTGTGGTACCTGGCTGGCTCAGTCATGGGAATGTGCAACTCTTGATCTTGGGGTCATGAATTTGAGCCACACATTATATGCAGAGATTACTTAAAAATAAATAAATAAAACCACATTAAAAATTAAATAAAATAAAAAGATGCTTTTTTTTTTTAACGTTTTATGTATTATTGAGAGACAGAGAGAGACAGAGCATGAGCATAGGAGAGGCAGAGAGAAGTGGAGACACAGAATCTAAAGCAGGCTCCAGGCTCTGAGCTGTCAGCACAGAGCCCGACACGGGGCTCGAACTCACGAGCTGTGAGATCATGACCTGGGCCAAAGTTGGTCGCCCAACCGACTAAGCCACCCAGGTGCCCCGCTTTTAAAGATCTTTAGGTAACTAAAAACCTTAGGCTTATACTAAATTAATTAATAGATACTCATTAAATAACTAGATCATTATAAATGAGATAAAAACCTGAAATATTAATTGCTAGGCATAATTTTGAGGGTATATATATTTGGTTTTATTAATCAATACTTTTATTTTTGCCAAGTTGAGAAACTGTACTACAAGAATATATTACTATATCCTTTATATAACCATAGAAAGTTGTGAGATGTTTATCTGTAAGTCTTGCTAGTCCACTCTAAAATGCTAGTATATGACAGATAGTTCATAATTATCCACTTCCAAGTTTCCTCACTGTAACAGAAGTTACCAATTATTAATATTTCTTGTATACAAGGTACTCAGAGTATGTTTTTATTATGGAAAAGAGGATAGTTTTGTCCTAAAGTAAAAGAATTGGTTGTCCCAGAATGAGAAAGAAAAAAGTGTAGGACAAAACCTGACAAGTTGTAAAAGTTTCATCAGCAGTAAATTTTGTTGTACAGGAAATTTTGTTGAAAAATTTATTTATAAGATTTCTAAAAGAGCTTTAGCATCAAATACTAAACTCATGTAAAACTAGAATGTGGTTTTCCCTCTGTTGAATTGACACAATTTTCTTACATTATTGGTCTGCTCTTAATAAGAGTTGTAAAAGCTTTTTCTTTATCTTCTGAGTAATCTGTTTTGAACACCAATAGGCTATGTCTTATTAGAATAATTTCCTGTGCTTTATGTTACTCTATAATGGCCTTGATTATTTAAGAAAACAAAATGTTCTCACTTTTAAAAGACCTAAGGTTTCTAATAATCATGTTCCTTCCTATCTTTACTTTAAAAATCTTCCATTGTCACTTGGGTTAAATGGGTAGCCAAGTATTCTTTTTCACTGAACCATGATCCCATTTAATTAAGTACTTAAATGTTTTGACCACTTTTGACATTCTGCCATCCTCAGACCGAATCCTAAGTGTTATCTTTTGTACCTAAAACTGTCTTTGTATTTCCCAGAGGGTCCCTGGAAAATCACAAAACATTTGTTCTTTCACCTTGTGAAAAGCAAGTTGCTAGCAATAATTAAATTTATCTGATGTTTTGAGTTACATGGGAAGCACTATAAATCAGAAGAGACACTTAGCCTTTCCGAGGCTAAATATGTATGTGTAGAAATGTTATTAATAAAAATATTTAATAAATTAAATGAAGTTCCTAGATATCAAAGCCTTTGCTACCAATGATACTTCCACTTATCAGAGTCCTGGTGCTGTTTTACTTGATATTAGACAACAGCAGTATAATATTATTAATGATAATTTCAGTTATTTTTTAAAATGTTAACTTGGTCAAATTTTACTTCTCAAAAGTGAATCCAGTATGTTCTAACCCGGTGATTTTCAACCGAGAATTCACATCACTTACCTATGAAATTTTATTAATACAAAGATGTTTAGGACCTGCCTTACACTTGATATTCTTTACTTGATATTCTTGATATTTTCTTGGTATAATCTAAATAAATTATTGATGCATTCATGGTTCTTGGGAGTATTACATGTTACATTTGAAGATTTTTTTCTCTGTAAACATTACATTCATCCATTATCATAAGTTAGATATCCACTTTTCTTTTGAAAACAGGGCTGATCATTATGTTTACAGATTTTGTGTAAAACTGTTTTGGATTGACTTTTTCATTTTTCATGCCATAAAACAAGCAAACTTCCTGGTTAGTCACATTATTTTTATAATGAACTCATATCAGATCATTCATTTTGAAAATTATGAGTAAGGGTGCCTGGGTGCCTCAGTTGGTTGAGCACCTGACTCTTGATTTCAGCTCAGGTCATGATCTCACAGTTCATGGGTTGAAGCCCATGTCAGGCTCAGTGCTGACAGCCAATGCCTGCTTGGGATTCTCTCTCTCCCTCTCTCTCTGACCCTCCCCCACTCATTCTCTTTCTCTCTCAAAATAAATAAACATTAAAAAATTATGAGTATTAAGTTAAAGTTAACCATAGCTATTTCGTCTTTTGTCATATATAGATAGTTTTTGTTTATTCTGAGGCTTACCTGAAAGTGCCTGCCATCAGCTACAGGCCAGAATGTTTGTCTTCTACAAAGGACTGTCTCAGAGACCCATGGAAAAGGACTATGCCATGCTAGCTTGGTATTTGTGGGTACAGGCTTCTGATGACATCACTTTAACAACTTTAAAACTACACCAGTGGATAGAGGCAGGATTTCCAGAACTCTAGTGGAAAAACAGATGGGTTCACAAGACTGGTAACCCAAATCAAATGGAACAAGAATTAATTACATAGGACTGAATGAACTGATAAAGGATGATTATAGGGTTTGTTAGGAATACTGCTGGTACTTTAATGTTCTATTTCTGTGTGTAAGCTATGTCTAACTCATGACAATTTAGTAGACTATGCTTTTATAAAAAGAATGAAACATTTATGTTTCTCTCCCTTCCTGATCCCACCATTAATTCAGAAACTCTTATTGAGTATTACTTTTATGGCAATATTAGCTATTTGCACAGATTCAATGAGTCCATTTTCCTTGTCAACAGAACGTATTCGGAATCACTGGTTATGCAACTGAGGCTTTGTCTACCATTTCTTATTTGACAATGAAGTTCATCTAATGAGGTATGACTTGACACTTTTAAGGAGTTAAGGTTTAAATGTTTAAAAACCCCTCTTGGGAAAACTGGTCTGGTACCTGGACCACAAGGTTTCTAGCTTTACAAATAAGCATGGAAAATCATTGCCTGACAGGCCAAGGGAATCTTAGGATATTTTGGTGACCTCCAGAAAAGGATTCACCCAAATCTATAGGTATCGCAGGTCAGATGTGATGGTACTTAGCTTCCTGGCCTCAAGAGGCTTTTAAAATTCCAATCTGAAATTCCTTGTGAAAACTTTCAACAAACTTAAATAGGCTTATGTAGAGAATCATTCTTACTACATCCATGTAAATAAGGAGGCAGACTCTAATGAGACCAGCCTTATTGCCATAATAATATTTCTTTAAAACTAGTGTTGCTCAAAACGGAGGGCGGGGTGACTGTAGAAAAAAATCATGTTTCTGAAAAGGTGCTCAACATCGCTAATCATTACAGAAATGCAAATCAAAGCGATAATGAGATAATACCTCACACCTGCCACAATGGCTAGTATCAAAAAACAAGAGAGAAAAGATGCTGGCAAGGATGTGGAGAAAAATGCACAGTCGTGGGACTGTAAATTTGTACAACTACTATGGAAAAACAGTACAGAGGTTCCCCCCCCAAATTAATAACAGAACTACCATATAATTCAGCAATTCTATTATAGGTATATATTTGAAGGAAATGAAATCACTGTGTCAAATAAATATATGTACCCCCATGTTTACTGCAGCATTATCTACAGAGTCAAGACATGGAAATAACCTAAATATCCATCAATAAATAAATGGCTAAAGAAAATGTGATACATATGCACAATGGAATTCTATTTAGCCATAAAAAAGAAGAAAATCCTGCCATTTTCAACAACATGGATGGACCTTGAAGGCATTATGCCAAGTGAAATAAGTTGGAGAAAGACAAATATTGTACGATCTCACTAATACAGAGAATTTAAAACACAAAACTCATAGAAAAATAGATAAGATTTGTAGCTAGCAGAGGAGAAGGTGGGAGTGGGGGCACTGGATGAGGGGGTCGAAAGGTACAAACTTCCAGTTATATGATAAGTAAGTACTGGGAAAATAATGTACAACATGATGACTATAATTAATACTGTTATATGGTACATTCAAAAGCTGCTAAGAGAGTAGATACTAAAAGTCCTCATCACAAGAAAAAAAAACATTTTTTACTTTTTTTTAAATCTACATGAGATAATGGATGTTAACTAAACTAATTGTGGTAATCATTTCACAATATATGTAAATCAAGTCATTATGCTGTATACCTTAAACTTATACAGTGTTGTATGTTAATTATATCTCAATAAAACTAAAAGAAAAAAATGAATCAGATTAAAAATTTTTATTATGTTTCAAAAAAACACACACTATATCACACAGAGATAAATGGAACAGGATAGAGATCCCAGAAATAAATCCACACTTATATGGTCAATTAATCTACAACAAAGAAGGCAAGAATATACAATGGGGAGAGGACAATCTCTTCAACAAATGGTGTTGGGATAACTGGACAGCTACATGCAAAAGAATGAAACTGGACCACTTATACCATACACAAAGATAAACCCAAAATGGATTAAAGACCTAAAAATGTGAAACCTCAACCCATAAAACTCATAAAAGAAAACGTAGGCAGTAATCTCTTTCATACCATCCTTAGCAACATTTTTCTAGATATGTCTCCTCAGGCAAGGGAAACAAAAGCAAAACTAAGCTATATGGACCACCCAAATAAAAGCTGTCATATGGCAAAGGAAACCATAAACAAAAGAAAAAAGCAACTTACTGAATGAGAGAAGATATTTGTAAATTATATATCTGATAAGGGGTAAATATCCAAAATATATAAAGAACTCATAGAAGTCAACACCAAAAAAAATTTTTTTGATTAAAAAATAGGCAGAGGACCTTAATAGACATTTTTCCAAAAAAGACATAAAGATAACCAACAGACACATGAAAAGATGCTCAACATCTCTAATCATCAGGGGAATGTAAATCAAAATCACAATATCACAATGGGTAGTATCAAAAAGATAAATAACAACTGTTGGAGAGGATGTGGAGAAAAGGAAACCGTAGTGCACTGTTGGTGGGAATGTACACTGATGCAGCCACTGTGGAAAAGAGCATGGATATTCCACAAAAAATTAAAAATAGAAATACCATACAATACAGTATTTCCACTACCGGGTATTTACCCAAAGAAAATAAAAAACACTAACATGAAAAGATATATGCACCCCTACTTTATTGCCGCTTTATTTAGAATAGCCAAGATGTGAAAATAACCTAAGTGTTCATCAATAGATGAATGGAGAAGGAAGATGTGGGATACACACTCATACATACACATATATACACAATGGAATATTACTCAATCATAAAAAAATAATAAGATCTTGCCATTTGTGACGACATGGATGGACCTAGAGGGTATTATGCTAAGTGAAATAAGTCAGAGAAAAAGACAAATATCATATGATCTCACTTACATGTGGAATCTAAAAACAAAACACATGAACAAAAAAACAAAAAAAGACTCATAAATACAGAGAACAAACTGGTAGTTACCAGAGAAGAGGTGGGTGGGAGGTGGGTGAAATAGGTGATGGGATTAAGAGGTACAAAATTTTAGTTATAAAATAAGTAACAGAATGAAAAATACATTATTGGGAATATTGTCAATAACAGAGTAATAATGTTGTATGATGACAGATGGTAACTACACTTATTGTAGTGAGAATTGCACATGGTATAGAAGTGTCAAGTCAGTATGTTGTATACCTGACACAAAACCAACAAACAAAAACTATAGTACATCATTCTGGGTTATCAAATTCTGGTCCTGTTCATTGTCTCTGACGTATTTCGTACCTCTTTGTAAGTTGGAGGTAAATGATGGATACGCAAATTCTGTCTTTTATGGTACAGATTAAATTGGCTTTGTCTCCCAAGGTGGAAAAAACATTTTTGTTATCTGCTTGTAAATTGGAATGAGTCCTATTACCTTGCCCAAACTGTACCAAATTTTTCATTCTTCCAGTTGGTTTTAATATCTGGCTACATTTCTCCAAACTAACATTTCCAATTTTTCTACACCCTCTTGCCTTGGTATGACAAGAACTAAAACCTGACTACCAGATCCTTCTAAGGATTATAGGTGGCCTCATAGCTGGCCTTTTCTTCAGGATCTGAAGAAGCACTGTTGAGCTAAAGCCAGACCAACCTGATTTATACCTTGAAGGATTCATCACTGCAGCAGACTGTGCATTAGCCAATTTCTTCCAGGACAAGTGTCTGGGCCAGTGGTAAAGTCAGGGAATTGCTCAGGCAAGGCATGCCTTTATAAGAGAAGTAACAAAGGCTATAGACAATGTCACCAACTCAATGAGCAATGGTAAGTAATCCCAAGATTTTTAACCACTGACTTCTTGGAATTCATTGGACTGGATACTGTTAGTGTTAAACTCCTTGCTCTTTACTTGAATATGACCTCTCATAATAATTTTTATCATTTGCATTTTGGGCAAATGCCTGATTCGGATGCCTGATCTGTAGGACCCTGAAACAAGTGACCTCTGCCACTGGGTCCAACAGATGGTCTAACTGGTCCCCCAGACACAAAAATATGAGAAAACACTGACCCTGAGAACTATTAACACTTAACCATTCCCTACTTCAGATTCTCCTCATCCCTGAGTTGTCCAAAGGCAGTATCATGAAACCTGTCTTTAACAAGAGAAGTGACTGACAAGATCACACTGTGTGCTTGACATAGCTTTAGGCTAGCTTGACTAGGGCAGCTAAGCTGTAAACTTAATGTGAACCTCATGCACTGTAACTCATTTCCTCACCTTAGGCCCAACTTTTGACTCAGGTGCTTAAGCACAGGTAAACATTTTCTGCCTCAACCCTTCCCTTACTGCAATATTTGAAACAGTTGTTAAGTAGTAAGCCCTCCTGCTAGCAGTTTTTAGCATACTCCTTTCTCCTTCCACAGCAACCTATCCATCCAATGGTCTGTGTATATAAAAGCTTTGCTTGCCCGCCTCATCTCTAAGCCATTCCTGGCTTAGGCTTTAAACATCTGCCTAGTGCAATTCTCTCTCTCTCTCTTGCATTAATCACTCTATTAAGAGACTTTCCTGGGGCACCTGGGTGGCTCAGTCACTTGAGCATCCAACTCGGTTTTGGCTCAGGTCATGATCCCAGGATCGTGGGATCCAGTCCCGTGTCCGGCTCTGCGCTGGGGGTTAAGATTCTCTCCCTCTCCCTCTTCCCCTCTCCCCAGCTCACGCTCCTGCTCTGTCTATAAAGAGAGAGAGAGAGAGAGAGAGAGACAGAGACAGAGAGAGAGACTTTCTTTACTAATTTCCAGACGTGCACTTTTTCCCGGACAAGACTACACAATCATCAGTGTGCCTGCCTGCCGGGAAAATTAAGGCCCTTCTGATCATCTTGCGCCTCAATCTGGGGCACTTCTGGTTACCAGTCACTGCCCTGCCAGCATTCTGGGGAATTGAGGGCTTTTCCTTTCGTCAACCGTTCTTCCCCACACACTGGTGCCAGGAGGCTCCTTTAAGCCATCAATCTGCCCATGTGGTGCGGAACCTAGGACTCATAAGCAACCATCCCAGCCCCACACTGATGCCCTGAGGTACTTTCCAGTCACCGCCCGCCTTTGAGTTCCTTACCCAGTGGCCCTTTCTACCACAGTATGACTCTTGGGGTGGGGATCCGCCGGGCTCCTCATGCCACAACCCAGCCCGATGGCTGTGGAACGCACCAGTTCCAAAGCCGTGGAAACAAAGGACCTTCCAGTCACTGTTGGATCTCGCGTGAACAGGGTGATTTTCCAGCCACTTCCGGCCTTTGAGCTGGTGCCCCCTGGGGGCTTTTCCGATTACACGCGTGAGCTCCCACTAGGGTTCCGGAAGCCCTTTGAACCCGCCAACCTCCCGTGCGCTCAGGCACCTGAGGACGCCTGCGCATTTGCTTCAGCGCCGTGCTCTGTGGAGTCCGCCAGACCCTGCAGCAGCGACGACCTGTGTTGTGACAGGATTGCAAGGGTGGAGGCCACCCCGCTTCCAGACTGTGGTTTGCCATTTGACTCCTGCAGTGGGGCGCAGAAGCTGGAAGATGCCAGAGTGCCCAAAGGTTCGGGGAAGGCACCTTCACGGAGATGAACTCGTCCTGTCAGGGGACGTGCACATCCCGGGACCCGGCTGCACCGTGTGTCCCAGGGTGAAGCAGATACCGCTTCATGCTGACCAGGACAGCGCAAGGCCTTGCTGGCCCCGCAGGTGAGTGGAGCCCTGGACAAGGCCAAGGGAGGGGTCAGCAACGAGCAGGTGGGCAGTAGGCCTGCTGCTGGGCCTGGAGAGGGAGTGGGCCACAGGAAGGACGTACCGGTTTGAGCCAGCAGGGCAAGCCATACATTTGGAGAGATGTTCTGGTCATTTATAAAACGCTTGACACACATGGTGTAAAAAGTCTTCTCTCACTTTTTCCGTCAGCCTTTTGGAAGTCAACTTCAGATTCTTATTTTGCTGCATCTAGGTTTCTAAACCTAAAGAGGTTGCTGACATTTGATAAAAAAGTAGAGTTGGAAATCACAGGTTTTATTAAGTAACTTTTTGTGTGTTAAAAAAAATTCTTAAAAAAAAACCATATCTTAAAAAAACATGTCCAGAATGTCTTCTGGTAGGCCTTTTGGAAATGGAATCTTTAGGCCACCACTAGGATGAACACCAGGAGCCACACAGGGACTACATTTGTTCAGTGGGTCAGAGGTAGGAACAAAGGCCTTGAGAAGGAAGAGTTCGAATTTGAAGAATATTTTCATATTAAAACCACCCATCTGTGCATGCATTTTATTCTACTTCTGCCTACATAGTTGATAAGGTTGTGTCCTTTTTTGAAATATCTAATCTTTCATGTTCCAAATTTGCTGAGATGCACAAAGTTTGTTAAAAGTAGAGGTAGAGCCTAAATGTCCATCAACTGATGAATGGCTAAAGAAGATGTGGTTTATATATACAATGGAATACTACTTGGCTATGAAAAAGAATGACATCTTGCCATTTTCAACAACTTGGATGGAACTGGAGAGTGTTATTCTAAGTGAAATAAGTCAGGCAGAGAAAACAGATACCATATGTTTTCACTCATATATGGATCCTGAGAAACTTAACAGAAGACCATGGGGGAGAGGAAGGGGGAACAAAAGTTACAGAGAGGGAAAGAGGCAAACCATAACAGACTCTTAAATACTGAAAACAAACTGTGGGTTGATGGGGAGTAGGGGAGAGGGGAAAGTGGGTGATGGGCATTGAGGAGGGCACCTGTTGGGATGAGCCCTGGGTGTTGTATGGAAACCAATTTGACAATAAATTATATATATATATATATATATATATACACACACACACACACACACACACACAGTAGAGGTAGTAAAAGAACACATTTTGTTAATATTTTATTCAAATTTGTGTGAAATCTTACTGTTTGGGAATGAAATGGCTAAACCTTTTTGAGCCATATTTTGTTTTGCTCTGTTCATAGTACCTAAAGGATAAATAAATCCCAATGTTGCAGCATCTAGTATCTAGATGTTTAAGAGCCATCTGAATCACATTAGCCCATCTGTACACTTTGTGTTGAAACACATCTGAAACTTTGTCTTCTGTAAAATATTTTTGGAAAGTAATTTGCATTTGTTCAGCCACCTCTGAACAACATATTTATCCCTGGATTGGTAGTATAGAGAAGGAAGTGAGAAGGACATGGTTGAGGGCCAGGATGGTCACAGTTAGAAGTTACCTTGGATGGTAATCATCATTACATATGTGTAGTTGTGTTTAATGGTACTATGTATAAAGTGGACAAACAAGTTCTTACTTTAGATAGCTAAATTTTCTAGATATGTATAAATTCCCAACGTATTTAAAGTAGTGGTAGTAAAATAAAGAGTTTTGGATAGCTTTGAAAGGGAAGTATTTTTTCAGAAATATAATTGGTAGACCACTTCTGTATAGTTTATCAGGACTTGAGCATTGGATTGAAGGAGGTTGGAAGGGAGAAATACAGAGAGATGATATTATTCCTCCCTACTAGTTTATGTTATGTCCTTTTTTGAAATATCGACTCTTTATATATTTTCTGAGATGCACGAAGTATATTAAAATAGAGCTAGCAAAGTAACACATTTCATAAATACGGTTTTTCTTGTTTAAAATTCATATGAAATCTTGTGTTTGGGGAAAGTAATGGGTAAACCTCTTTGAGCAGTGCACACTGTACTACTGGGTCAGACAAAGAGGGAGAAGATTGATGTATGTGTGCTTACTGTTGTCCATACTATATGAATACATCATAAAACATTTCAATGGAAATACCTGCTACCTATTATTTTAATGCTATGGACCTGATAATGGATTCTCTTAAAACCTTTATATTTATTGCACTCCTGCTTTGTGTCTCCTTTTAAACTGAATATTAGGGGAATGTAGTATCTTTTTAAAAGTAATCCCTAGGGGCGCCTGGGTGGCTCAGTCGGTTAAGCGGCCGACTTCGGCTCAGGTCACGATCTCGCGGTCCGTGAGTTCGAGCCCCGCGTCGGGGCTCAGAGCCTGGAGCCTGTTTCAGATTCTGTGTCTCCCTCTCTCTGCCCCTCCCCCGTTCATGCTCTGTCTCTGTCTCAAAAATAAATAAATGTTAAAAAAAATTAAAAAAAAAATAAAAGTAATCTCTACACCCAAGGTGGGACTTGATCTCAAGACCCCGAGATCAAGAGTAGCATGCTCTACCAACTGAGCCAGCCAGGTGCCCCTTGTGATATAGAGTTTAACTGTAACTCTGCCAACAATTTTTTTTTATCCAAAGACTTGTCACTTTTGTCATTTAAGCAGTTTTTGACCTTGAGAAAGGTAAGATTACATTTCTATCCTGATTGAATTGGTGTGTTATATTGTAAAGTAGTAATGACCAATTGGGGATTTAAATTGTTAAATATATTTACATGTGAAAAAGAATGATGCATACTATCAGATCTCAACCACAATATGGGCACTCACTTGTATAAATGTACACACATGCAAGCATACACAGAACTTGAAGTTTAAGTCCAACTGTAAACTGCTGTGATTGTGGATGTTTTTGTGTCCTTTTGGGGTTTTTCATTTTTATAATGCCTATTTTAAGTTTTAAAAGTTTGGGGGAAATATTATGTAAGAAAATTCAGTAGGTATTGCCACTTATACTTCTTAGGTCTAATATTCTTGAAGAGAAATAGTAGTTAATGTTAATATTTTCCCCCGACAAATGGTGTGATTTCTCTGACTGAGGCTTGTAGGAATATAAGCCTTTGTGGTTTAGTTATTCCACTAGCATATGTGATTGCACTAACATTCCTTATGAATTGTGTTGGTACACAGTAAGCACTTTCAGATTGAATACGTGGTCTTCTTTTATTATAGAAAAAATTTCCTTGCATCATATTCTTGAAACATTTATTTTCTGTTCCAAATTCTGTATTTTTTTGAGGCTACCCACTATTCTCTCTTTACTCTCTCTGTAATTTTTCCAATACTTGCTTCTAGGCCACTGATTCACTTTTTGGAAGCATTATTTTTGCTCTTTGGTACTTTGCATCCATTTTAAATTTCTGTGTTTCATCCTCAGATTTAATTCCTTATTTCTGGAAGTTTTCTTTTTACCTCATACTGTTTTTGCCTCAGTTTATAACACATAACTTCATTTTAATAGAGACAGATTTCTTTTGAATTTCCTTGAAACTATGAAGGATTATCTAAACATTTTTCTTTCCTTTTCCTTCCTTTTCTTTCTTTCTTTCTTTCCTTCTTTCTTTCTTTCTTTCTTTCTTTTTTTGAGAGAGAAAGAGTTTGTCTGTACATGAACACCCATGCCCATGCAGGGAGGGGGCAGAGAAGGCAAGAGAGAGAAAGAGAGTGAGAGTGAGAGTGAGAGAGAGAGAGAGAGAGAGAGGATCTTAAGCAGGCTCCAGGCTCAGCTCGGGACTGTTCATCTCACCACCATGAGAACAGAAATCAAGACTGGGATGCTTAACCAACTGAGCCACCCAGGTACCCCCCCCCCCTTTTTTTTAATAATACTTCTAAGGTATGCTACACTCCTGTCTGTTTTGCCTGATTTCTCCTGCCCGTCTGCCTTCCTTCTCCTTTCCTCCTCTCTCAAGAGCATCCTCCTCTCCATCGTTCTTTTTCTTCTTCTTCCTACATTTTTCTTAGTCTCTTCTCCTTTTATAAGTTTATATAGTTCCCAGTTTGATTTATTTCCCCTACTTATATATGATTCAGCATATGGATATTTCTTTGAGAGATCCATGAATACAGGCATTTGAAAATGCTTGATGGTGGCATTCTTTCTGGCCCTGCTTCTGGCACTAAAATGGTATAATAGGGTTTACTTTGGCTTTCTTGCTGTCTACCAGAATACTGTATGATTTTTCCTGTTAGACAATAAGCCAAAGGGTTGAAAATTTATGGACAGAAAAAAGAATTTTAGGGTTCATTTAAATTTTTAGCGTGTGCTTAGTGTTTCTCTGTAAATCTTTTCCCACATTTTATCTTTTTAATTGCACTAGATTCTGTAGGGAGACTTTCTGTGTAAGTTCTGTGAGGCGCCATCTTCATGCCTAAAATATAATTTTCTATTTGGATATATTAAATTTTTCTTTTTAGTCTTCTTGTTTATGCACTTCTGTATGCCTTCCTTTCTAAAAGTGGAGCCCAGAATCCCATTGCCAATACAATCCAAATTGTTAAATTACATTCTCTAAGCTTAGAATCTAAATTTTAACTTCCTTTTATGGTTTTAGAGGTGATTACATACTTTTCCTCTTTTTATTTATTTTTTTTAATTATTTTTTTAACCTGCCAAAATGGGTGTATTCAGAAATAGGAGAGAATTGCAATGAGGGACAAACAAGTAATGGCAAAATCATAGGCAAGTCCCCTGCATACTCTCGTATTTTAACTTCTTTTTATTTTCTTGAGTTTTTTTGTAAGAAAAAAATTGTTTTGTGCTTTCATATATACCAGGATTTCCCCCGGTTATGTATCTGTCAGCAATTGTTACTATATGCATCGTAATAAAGAGTTAAATTTATAGAATTCTTACAGTATGCCAGGAACAGATCTTTGCATAATTCTGTTTTAGGAGACAAATAACTTTTCACATTTCTCAGAGGAAGAAACAGGTTCAGAGAGATTAAAAAATTATCCTACTTGTAGAACTACTGGCCAAGATTTTATCTCATGTTTGTTTGTTTAAACTAGTAGGGATTTTAGTTTGCGTGTTTTTATTTGGTTTGTGTGGTTGTTTTTATGATATGCTGCCTTCACACAGAAAGAAATCAAAAGTATAGTATTTGCTTGACCTCAGAGTTATGGTCATCAGTAATATCAGTTCATCTATTGGTTCGTTCTCATAAGCTTGCTAATACATATGGATTATACCTGTTCACCTATGAACCTCAAATAATCATTAGATTTTTTTACATTTTTTTTTAAAGTTTTATTTATTTTTGAGAGAGAGAGAGAGAGACAGAGCATGAGTCGGGGGAGGGGCCGACGGTGAGAGGGAGACACAGAGTCTGAGGCAGGCTACAGGCTCTGGGCTGTTCGCACAGAGTCTGAAGTGGGGCTCAAACTCTCAAACCACAAGATCAGGCCCTGAATCGAAGTTGGATGCTCAATAGACTGAGCCACCCAGGTGCCCCAGATCATTAGATTTTTGAAGGCAGGCATATCTCCCTATGCAACCTAGTATAGTGCTCAACCTCTGAATCCTTTGAAGAATAATGTTGCTTAATTGACATGAACATTCCAGAATGAGTTCTTGATGATGCAGTGAAGGCAGCCCAAATGGGTTTTTAACCTATGTAAATGTTTAAGCCTGTCTGTCAAGAGGTAAGGAGCAAATATATTTTGTAGCTTTTCCCAATTCACTTGGTAGCTGTATCAAATGAAGATAGCCTCAAAAATACAGGAAAATTGTTCCATGACTTAATTTTTATTTGTATCATTAACTCTATAGTTTCAATTAATTAAAACATGTTAAAATATATGTGAGGTAGTTGTGAAATGTGTAATACAAAATATGCACAGTTTGGTATTGAGCCTACTAATTAAGCTCTAATTTTTCTTCTTCCCAGGGGAAAACCCTAAAATAAACAATCCATATATTAGCAAAGACTTCCCTTCATTTCTGGCCTGAATCATGGAATGACAGTATAAGCATAGATTCTCTATCATTTGAGCAATAGCAACATATTCCTTATTATAAGTAAAAATGTTTAAAGGATATTTTATTGAAGCAAAAATATTTTAGTGACTCTCTGATTGAACAATTTTTTATTTCCATAAGGAATATTGAGTATTTGCTAAGTGTATTTTTTTTGCTGTTTTAATTTTTAAGTGTTTTAAATCTTGTCAAATTTTTTTACTTAAATTAAGCTAGATCTCTTAATATTTCTTTTGAAGAAATTGTTTCCTTGCCCTGTTGGAATTCTGAAATGGTAGCTGCCATTTATGAGTAAAATAAATAAAATATTGATAAATCTCTTATTAGTTTGCCTATTAAGATAGCTTTGGGTTGATAGATGAGAACAATAACACAGCTAAAAAGCATTCTTGCAGTGGGTGTATATCTGAAAGGAAACACATAGTTATCAGCATGAGTAACTCTCTATGGTGTGTAGTTCAACAAAATCATCCTTGGTATTTTAGAGAAGGAAAACTTTCTCCTCTGCCCTTCCAGGAAAACACTTTACAGGAAGGTGGGAAGAAAAATGTTTCATGAACATATGTTTATAATGCCATGTAGAGACAATGGGAGACAGGACTATGTACAAACAGGCTCTATCAGGTCTCCCTGCCATCTTACCATTGTTTATAGTTATTTCTGGTGATAGCTCTCTTTCTGGACCAGGCCCTCTATTGAAATTCTTTGAGGGGGCTAAGGGGGAGGTAAAAGCTCTTCTTGAGACTTTTGGGTCTTGATTGTCTTCAGCTTAAACTATTCTACATGCCAAAGTGCCTCATTCTGGGGCGACTAATTCTGAACCCTATCAGTATTAATGTTGTTGGTTGGGGAATTAGAAATATAAAAATGCATTTTAAAAAGCAGTGAATGACACGCTAAAAATTAAGTGCTAACTAATCTTTTTTTCTTTGTAATTTTTCCCATTGTACTCTCCTGTTCTTGTCTTAGCACTCTACATATTCCATAGCTGTGTGATTTAAAAAATGTTGTATCTGATAATTTAGTTATGATTTTTTCCAGTGTATTTTTATTTAACTATTTTGACTTTTCTATGCATAACCCATTCATAATATGAATAATGTAAAAACAGGATGTTAAATTTAACTGTTTAGCCTTATTTATGTCTGAGGCCATAAGGTATTAGGTACCAATAACTTCCTATTCCCAAATTAGGACTTGGAAAGGAGACATAAAAATACCAGTGGGGTCACCAATTCCAGTGCATAAACAAGTAGAGGTTGCAGAAGCAGGGGCATTAAAGAGAATTTCACGGGCAATTTGTAAGACATTTTCTCTACCCTCTAATGGAAGGACTGAAGCTCTGGAGCTCAGATTATCAGTGGAGAGTGAGATAGTGGTGGAAAAGCAGGCTGCAGTATGGAGTGAATCAGGGAAAATAAGTTCTCTCTCTCTTGAAAACCTCACAGATTTTTGCTGATGACTGTTTTCCACTGTTCATGGAATTGGGATTTGAGCCATTTTATACTATCTTAAAGAAAAGGATAATGTCTAAAAACAGGGTGGTCTATAAGAACAGATACATATGCTACACTTAAGGAAATGGGGATTAAATTTTAAATCTCTTAATTGGCAGTCTAAAGTAATAATGCATTAGATGTAAAGGAATGATTATTATCCTTCTCAAGGCACTTGTGGATCTTTAGAACCCAAACTGCCTGATTGTACTTGACCAAGTGTTCACTATTGCCCATTTCTTACCTTCTACTTGACCAAACTCTAATTAGGCTTCCCTCCTTCCTATAGGGCCCTGAGCTCCACTTGCTGCTCCACAGCCTGAGCAAGCACTGAAAAGTAGAACTTACCCTCCTTATCAATTTCTCCCTGGAAATCAGCTGACCACAGCAAAACCCTCTTCCTGTCAACCCCTGCTGGTCATTTCCCCTTGCCTGTCCAGCATCCCCTTAAAAGATTAAACTTGTCTCTGCTTGCCCTTCCTTTACACAATGCAAGAAGTTTTTGTTTGATTTTGGGACACAGATTTCTGAGACTTGAGTATTTTCACAACTGCCTTTGTCTTTCTAAAAAATTTTTTAACATTTGTTTATTATTGAGAGACAGAGAGACACAGAGGGTGAGCAGGGGAAGGGTAGAGAGAAGGGGAGACATAGAATCTGAAGTAAGCTCCAGGCTCTGAGCTGTCAGCACAGAGCCCGACGCGGGGCTCAAACTCACAAACTGCGAGATCATGACCTGAGCCGAAGTTGGTCGGTTAACCAACTGAGTCACCCAGGCGCCCCTGTCTTTCTTGCTAATTAAAATCTGTCCCTATGTTAGTTTGGATTTCTTTTTATTTGACATACTTCATGTGTTCAAAATGTTTGTGTGAGGGAGTGGGAGAACTATGTTCCTGTTGGAGGTAACAGAAACCCAACTATAAAATACTTGAAACAAAAAAGTAATTTATTGATAACTAAGAATTTCAGAGGTGTTTTTTACTTCAAATAGAGGCAAATATTCACAAGAGCAACGGACATCATTGTAGAGGCCACTTTTAGGCAAACAGACTTGAGCAGTGGAATTTAAAAAGGGCCACAGAGATCACCTGGATGAATACAGACAGGTCCATCAGGCAACCCACTTCAGAATATCCACAGGCTCTAACTGACCAATGGGCTACTTAACAACCAGGAACAGTTAATAAGAAAGGGAGAATTACATACATTGCCATACTTCCTCATCTTTCCCTTTTGAAAGCAGCCCCCACTCTCTGCCTCTTTGCAGACAGCCTCTCCTCTGCTTTTCTGTCCAGGGCTCCCTTGCAGTGTATTCAATAAACTATCTCCTTTGTTCTTCCTCAGGGGAGTTCTTTCACCTCCTGCCCCATTGCCTTCCACCCAATTGGCTGGCTTCCACCCCCTAGTTGCCAGACATTTGGGAGGCCCCATCTAATCGAGAGACACCCCATTTAGACACCACGATTTTTCTCCATGTTTTGACTCTGCTTTTTTCTATTTTCTTTTTTGAGTCTGCTTTTTTCTTTGTTTACTTCTTAAGAAAGCTCTGCCAATATAGAGACAAAAATGGCCACCATCACCTTCTCAAAAGGATCCTGAAAGATCTCTGCAGTGGAACAAGGAAGCTTGTATTGGCTGTATTGGGGAGGAAAAATAACTTTTTCTCTACCCTTCTAGATTTTTTGGCTGAGAGCCCCTTGTAATAAAAAGACAGATTAACAGGAGAAAAACAAAAATTATTTTAATAACATATATACCTCCTGTATGCATGGAAGATACACAGGAAAACTGTAACTCCCCAAACCACCACAATGAATAACATCTCCAGCTAAAGATAAAAGATGTTAGGGGTGAGACGCTAGTTATGAGAGGTTACAAGGCAAAGCAGAGTAATCAAGGGTAAGGTTGTTATGCAGATTTAAGTCCTTGCCTTCTTCATTGATAAGAATTTCTTGAAATTGAGTTATTTTTCTGATACAGAGAGGGAGAAACTCAAATGTAAGTTTCTTTATAAATGTAAATGTCTCTTATGAAAGGGTAACTTCTACTTGGTTTTCAGAACTTCCCTCATGTCTGCTGTTTTTTAAAAATAATCAGCCTAAAATAATCCTTACGCCCAAGGAGTATATTTTGGGGTGACAAGTTCTGCTCCCCATCAGCTGCTAGTAGGAGGGTTGGTCTGTCTTTTGGGTTCCTGGACCCAATTTTCAACGTGTGGAGGGGGCGTTTTTCTGCACCACTAACAGGCAATTCTCTAGACACCAGCTGGGTGTCCTACAAACCAACTCAATTTTGACACCGTCTACCTGCAGATAGTGTCAGATCCCACAGGTTAAGGGTCCAGTCCTGGAAGACTGCCTCCCCACCTCACTTCAGATACCATCACAAGACTAGGTAATCACCTGTGTTTCTGACCAATTAGCTATAAATCAGAGGTTCCCACTACCCCTTCCTCAGGTTTGATTAATTTGCTAGTGCAGCTCACAAAACTTAGAAAAACATTTTACTTCCTGTATTACCAATTTTTATAAAAGGGTATAACTCAGAACAGTCACATGGAAGAGATGCATAGGACAGGGCATGGGTAAAGGACACAGAGCTTCCATGCCCTGTCTAGGTGCACCATTCTACCTACATGTCTAAGTGCTCACCAACCCAGAAGCTCTTGGAACCCCATTCTTTTTAGGTGTTTTTAGAGGCTTCATTACACAAACCTTTCCCCTCCACATTGTTGGTTCTCCTGACATCCAGACTCCTCGTGCTTATATTTTACCTAAGGGTTTTCCAGGAATCACCTTGTTAACGTAGCAAAAGATACCTTTATTGCTTTTATGACAGAAAATTCCAAGGAGTTTAGAAGCTCTGTGCCAGAAATGGGGAACAAAGACCAAATATATATGAGAAATAAAATGTTGGTCATCTGAATGACCAAATATATATATATTTCTTATAAAACACAATATCGTAGTCTGAAATGAGATTGTCGTGCCTTGTGGCAGTTAGCTGAGGTTTTATGTGTTACAGGCACTCCGGTGGTTAAGAAAAAGGAATAGAAAAACAGAAAATATGACATATGAGACAAAGCAAGTGGATAATTGCCAGTTTTCTGAGGTAGATGTTTTATGGATAAGCAATTTTGGGAAATTACATACTCCAGTTCAAATTTAACAAGGAAAATGGACAATTTAAGAAAACATAGTCTTGTGTTTAGCAGGAAATGGACATGCTTTAGGGTAGGGGCTTATTACTCCTGGTGTAGAGGTAGTAAAAACATCTTAACCCTTTATAACCTCTGCACCTAAATGGTATCATTAAAGCAATATACCTCTTTCCAGGTAGCTTCAGCAAAATTTCTGTGGATATTGTCTGTAATTGGCCCTTCTTGAGTCAAGTGCTCATTTCTGAAACATTCACTGTGGACTGAAAGATGCAAAACTTTCATTCACCAGACCTGTATCATGTGCCCATCCTTAGGGAAAGGGACTGAGTTAGTCTCATCTGAACCAAACAGTCTGCGGATAGGGGGAGGGGCTCTCTATTGACAACCTGAATGTACACTGAGAAAGAACAAAGCATCCCTGACAGCTGTATTCTGGTAGGGATTTCTTGCTGAACATGAACAAGAATGCACAGAATACCAACATCAGATGAAGTCCATCTGTGTCCCTGATGGAGTGAGACAAAAACATGGCCATTTCATAATCATGTCTGAGCTCAGCCAAAAACAAGAATGCTGAAAACCACGAAATTGTCCATACTTGCCCTTTTCCAGCTTACAAGGTGACTGCTCTTTCTTTAACAATTCCAACCCTACTCTATTTCTCATACCTCCTAGATAAAAGTTATTAAGATATCCTGTCAGTAAATTGCCTCTGCTTTCTGAGAGCACCCAGTCCACACCAAGTCTCCACTTCCTTGAAAATTCGCCAAAGGTACCACAAGCCCAAATCCTAAAATAAGCCCTCTCTAACAGTCTTTTGTTGACATGTTACCATGATATGCAGGCTTCTTTGCTGCAGCAAGTAATAAACCCAGGTATCTTTCCTGGTGGCCTTTGGCTGGCAAGCATTGATATCACAAGACTACTGCTTAGGGAATCATAGCTTCTTTTCAATGACCACTGCTTTTGTGTGTGGAAAAAACCTGGAAAATCATATATTTAAGTTAAACAACAATGAGAAGTCTTAGGGTGACAGAATACAAATGACTTGATACTCACGACAGCACAAAGACACTACTGGTATTCCACTTCAGTTGGTGTATTCAACATCTGATGGTGTGGTTTCCAAATCAATCCAGTACTCTCAGTGAGACAGGGACTTATATGATGAGCTATTGCTTGAGGTCACATTAGAATAAGAGAAAGTGTTAGTAGGAAAATTATTTTTAAAAGCTTTTGGAAAATTCATTTTCAAAAAAAGACAATTATTGATTTGCATTTTCAAAGGCCATGCTAGAAAAGGAAATAAGTAGGTAGTTTTCCTTTAAAATATTAATGTTTCATTTTCCAACTCATCTTCCCTTTGTCAGGAGGCAGCTCTACCTAGAGGCATCCACTGTGATCCTGCTGTTCCTCAGATTTTCAAGGTGTTCCACAGGCTGGTCAGTGCTCCATACCCATGATATTTCCTTTCATCTCTCCTTGCATCCCTTCCTTCAGGGTTCTCTGCTAAGGAGAGATGCAAATTTGAGCAAAAAGGTTAATGGCTGTTAAAAGCTAAATGTGTTTTCCTTTCAGGAGTAAAATGCTATTATAGAAAATAACTTTTGGCCTCTGTTACAGATGGTCTGAGTTTTAATTCTTGTATTTTTGTGTACAGGCTTTGCCAAGCAAGTCATTTATATTTTCTGAACTATAATTTCTTTATCTTAAAAAGTAATCTACATTCATTTTAGTGCTTCCTGAGGGGCATTGATGTGTTCAGGCTCACGGACAACCACTGGGTTCACAACTATGCCCCTGCATTTGGGAATATCCTAGTTCTTTTGTTCTTACCTCACATAATTGTTATGAAACTCAAATTAGACCATTAATATGAAAGCATTTGGACACTTCTGTGTTATCACTAGGATGGTAGCATGTGAAATGTTTCCTTCATTGTGTGTCACCGTAGGGAAAGGTAAGAGTGGGAATTTCAGGGAAAAAAGATGGTGAAATCTTTGTCAGAGATAGCTTGCTTGATGGTTTTAAGTTCATTACAAAGAAATTACTCCCTAAACTGAAGTATTGTTTTCTCCATAGTGTGATTCTTTAGCATGTAAACCAAATAGCTATTCTTTCCTTTCTGTCCATATTAAAGTGTGTTATTCTTTCTTTCTAGTTTGCAATACCAATATGCTATAGAGAGGAATAAATGAAATAAAACATAATCCCATATCTCACAAGACTTCATTCATGGTGTTGGCTGAGCTATGTTCTCATCTGGAAGCCTTACTGGGGAAAAATCTGCTGTTAACTTCATTCAAGTCATTAGCAGAACTAATTTCTTTGCACTTGTATCGCTCAGGGCCCTGGCTTTTTGCTGGCTGTCATCTAGAAGCTGCCCTCAGATCCCAGAGACTACCCAAAGTTCATTGCCATATGGGCTTTTCCAACATGGCCACTTGCTTCATCAAGCTGTCCAGAGACCCTTTTCAAAGTCCCTTTTCAAAGGGCTTTCACCTGATTAAAACAGGCCTACCCTGGAAAATATCCTTTTTGGTTAATTCAGTATAGACTGATTTAGGATCTTAATTATATTTGCAGAGGCCCTTTACCTTTGCCATATTCTATGGCTAGAAGCAAGTCCTTTCCACACTCAAGGGGAGGGTTATTGTACAGGGCATGAAATACAGGGTGGTGGGTAACATGGAGGTCACCATAGGGATCAGAAGGAATCAAAGAGAAGATTTTTTTTTAAATTTCAGCTTGATCTTTTTTTTTAAATCAAACTTGCTATTCCATTTCCATAATTTTTCAATTACAGTTCTTCTTTGTTTTTTTAAGCTGCTTTAAGAAATAGAGCTGTATTCTCCGGGGGAAATAGGGAATGCTTACATGGAATGGATGGAAAGAGTGTGGGGGTTAGATTGGTGATATTACCAATAATAATAAATACTTAACAATTCATTATATGCCATGGATTGTTCTAAGTAGTCCTCTTAAATTATTTCATTTAATCTGTACAACAACCCTATGAGGTAGGTGCTGTTAATATATAAAGGAAAATGTGATCATTTGGAAGATCTACATAGTAATGTGTAGTAATATTTGTGCCCTCAGTGCTTAATGTGGTATATATGTAGTTTTTAAATCTAGATTTGTTGAATACTCTGAAATATTTATGATTCACATTTAGAGTCTACAATACTTATATAGTTATTAGACCGAAGTTTGTTGGAAAGTTGTAAACAATAAATAGCAAGCTTCTTGTTAGGTGTTTGGGATTTTAAACTCAAGTCTACCCTTTTTACTTGCTGAGAACTGGAAGTAATCACCTCACCTTCTTAGATCCCCAAATCTTTGCTTTGCAATAGTATTTGAAACCACATCATCTGTAAGAGTCTATTTGTATTTAAGTAAAGCACATTCAAAATGCATGGGAGGGGCACCTGGGTGGCTCAGTCGGTTGAGCGTCCGACTTCAGCTCAGGTCATGATCTTGCGGTCTGTGAGTTCGAGCCCCGCGTCAGGCTCTGTACTGACAGCTCAGAGCCTGGAGCCTGCTTCAGATTCTGTGTCCCCCTCTCTCTCAGCCCCTCCCCCACTCATGCTCTGTCTCTGTCTCTGAAATAAATAAACATTAAAAAAAAATTAAAAAAACAAAATGCATGGGAAACTTTTCACAGTGAGCACACCTAATAATGCAAAAAAAAAAATTCTAAATACATTAACCACCTATATTTATAGTAGGAATAATGCTAGATGAATAGAGTTCATATATGAACAACAGTTTTGTGAGTTAGGTTTGTATTCCATCCCTAAAACTTACTAGCTGCAAGTGACTTTGCCACTTTGAGTGTCAATCTCCTCTATGAAACTGTAGAAAGAGACTGCCTTGCCAACCTGTTTTGGGAATCAAGTAAGATAACTTACATAGGGGTGCCTGGGTGGCTCAGTCGGTTAAGTGTCCAACTCTTGACATTGGCTCAGGTCATGATCTTGTGGTCATGAGATTGAGCCCTGTGTCAGACTCTATGCTGAGCCTGGAGGCTGCTTGGGATTCTCTCTCTCAGTCTGTTTCTCCCTTTCTCAAAATAAATAAACATTTAAAAAAAAGAAAACTTATATAAAGCAATCAGTATAATGTCTGGCGCCATAATGTTGCTCACTTTCTCTTCTAAGTTGAAAAAAATTGAAATGTAAAAGAACAACCTATAAACAACACAAAATGAATATTATCTTCATATAGCAATTCAAACTTTGAAAGTATAAACTTTTTAAATTTTCTTTTGGATGTTTAGAACCATCTAACACCCCAGAGTGGGTAGGGCTGTGTGTGTGTGTGTGTGTGTGTGTGTGTGTGTGTGTGTGTAAAGCTATTGTATGAATAAAGAAGTTCCCTTGTTAGCTGAATGAATCTTATAAGTTGGGAGACTTGTATATAAAATGTTTCCCTTGGTGATTATAAAGGAAAGTCATGTGTACATTTCTGAATGTTCCATTACACACACTTTAATTGCAGTGGTATTTTAATTGCACAGTGATTGCAGTTTTATAAGCGAGACTTATAAAAATAGTCTATGCTATACTATATTGAATGAAGCATTTCAGCATTTAAGAAGATGATATAAATAAGAGTTGTAAACTACATTAAGCTCTTTTTATAAGGTGATTGCTCTTTAATTCCACCTTTACTGCCCATAGGCTGAAAATGGTTGGAAAATGAACGCCGTAATTGACTGGCTTGGGAGATTTTAACACTTACTTGCGGTGTTGAGGGAAATCAGTTTCTGTACATTTTCTGAACTAAGCTAAAATCACTATCTAGAGCTTTCCTATTAAGTGGCCATCTTATCAACCTTGCCTTTATATGTTTCATTCTCATTTCTTTGTGGGATACTCTTGCTCATATAATAAAAAAATAAACATGGATATGTTAGGCTTTTTGGATCATGTATGGGACCTTTGATCATTCCTTTGTGACTATTCCAGGTATTAAGAAAACACGTGCTTGAAAATTTACTTTTTTAGAAGTCCTGTGCCCACAATATCTACTTCTGTACTTTCCCACACTTTTTTACTATTACTTTCTTCTCTATTTTTGTCCAACTATATTCAAAGAAATTGATATCACCATGGAGAACATGGTGACTTCGACAGATTTGTTTTAAAAAAGTTATAAAGACTGAAGATTACAGCAGCTGTGTTTTTTGTGTCTTAAGTTCCCTTTACACAGGACCACGTTTTGAATGAGTGACTTATATTTATGAGGCTGTAACCATCAGAATCTGTCAGGACTGAATGAGCTTTACTAAAAGATAATACATTACAAAGTTGTTGGAACCATTGTGCTTCTGAATGAACAGACTCAACTAATTCTGTGTCAAATGTCCTATTGGGTATATATATTGGAAAATACTCCTAACTTAAAAATACTGTGTTTATGATTTGAGTTTTCTCCTGTCCACTCCTGAAAATTGACAAAGTCTACAATAAACAAATGTGTTCCTATAAGTTTCCTAACTTATAAAATAAGGAGGTTGGGAGATACTTGGTTTTTGCAGTTTTTTTTCCGAGTCATGTTCTGTGGTTTTAGCTTTCTAAGCTCCTATATTTCTTGATCACACAAGTGAAAAACTTTTGGTTCCTTTTATTTCTTCTTCACTTTCTTCATATTCCAGTTTACAATGATCTTGTTTGATTATCAAGTTGGATTGGGAATAAATGCATAAAATGGGATCACCTTCATCCCTGTAAATAGTTAAGGACAAACAACGTGGAAAAATAAATAAGTAAAACCTCAAAGTTAGTCCAAAAAAAAAAAAAAAAGAAAGAAGGAAAGAAGGAGAGAAAGAAGGAAAGAAAGAAAGAAAGAAAGAAAGAAAAAGAAAGAACCCAAATCCAAATCATCAAATCCCCAATGAGTTAGAGTAAAATTTGGACCAAATCAAGATAGTAGCCCCATAGAAATTACATGCCTTTTCAGTTCTCAGGCATCTATCATACAGAATTATTCATATGTTATTAGCCTACTAAACTGGCCATCCATTTACCATAGACAGGCTAAATAAGTGTGGCAAAACTCATGTGATACCATGAAGTTCGGGGGAAAATAGAGATCAAAGAATTAGATAGATGTACCATCATTGGAGGAATCAGATTTTAATTATGGCTGAACATAGATAACTAGCAGGTGAGAATAAATATCTCTGGTTGCTGATCTTGGTTAGCTGAAGTTTAGTGGAAGCTACATCACCATATGAAGAATCACTAGAGTACTGGATTTACTGAGAATCAGGCCTTCTAACATTTGGTAGATGGAAAATACTCTCAGTGCTGAATGTCAAGGAGAAAGAGTTTTAATTCTGTTGATTTCAATCTAAGATGCTTCCTCAACTCATCCTTTGAGTCTTTCTCCCTCACACTCTATTTGTTTAATTTTTTTTAACGCTTATTTGTTATTGAGAGACAGAGCACAAGCATGTGAGGGGCAGAGAGAGGAGGAGACACAGAATCTTAAACAGGCTCCAGGCTCTGAGCTGTCAGCACAGAGCCCGACAGAGGGCTTGAACTCACAAACCGTGAGATCACGACCTGAGCTCAAGTCGGATGCCCATCCAACTCAGCCATCCAGGGCCCCATCTCCCTCACACTATTTAATGAAAGCTTGAGTGTAGAAGATATGTTCAACTGGCACTGTATTCATTTCTACCACATTTTAGTTTGTTTTTTTGTACTTCAGAGTCTGAAAAGCTAAAAACAATATATTCTAGCTTTCTTTAGCTAGAAACGTGAAACTTAGGTAGATTCTATAAGTTAGATGTGTTCGTGTGAATTTTGGAATGAAGCATTGTTTCTATGTTTTTCTCCTGTCAAGAAGGCCATGTTCCCCTGTCCCCACCCCTACAAACTCTGAGTGTCAATTGCTAGCATCCAAGGTGTCAAGAGGCAGAATGGATTATCTGTTTGGGGCTGGTGAGGATCTAGAAAGAATGGCATAGCTCTAGAGCCACAAGCTGGAGCCACGTAATGATCACTGGATTGAAGCTATGATGGTGTGTGCTTGCAGTCATTAGTTTCAGTGACCTCTTCCTGATGTCACTTGATAATACAAGATGCAGCAGCTCTAACAGATGGGTCTGTTCTATGTTGCTCATTATGAAATAATGCCTGTCAGCCCATTCCCTAAAATTTGTTTAATCTGTTCTTAAAATAGCTACAAATATTTATGTTCCATATAACTGGAATCTGTTTGAAACTTGTCCCAAAAGAAGTTTACCTCCACAAAGATGAATTATAACATGTCCAGGATATGACATATACAAAAATTATGCAAATAAACAAGAGAGTCAAACATTAAAAATAAAAGACAAATTTAGAAAGAAGTTGCATACACTAAAAACAAATTTAAAAAATTTTCTACATTTAGTCAAGGATGTTAAAGTAAACATGCCTTTTCTGAAACAGGGCTTGAATGTGTGGTGTAAGAATTCACCGAAGGGAAATGAGAATAAAAGAGAAAGACAAACTGGCAGAATGCAGCAGAAAATAAAAGGAAAAAAGTCATCAAAAGAAAGTCAAATTTAAATCAGCAAAAATAAAAAGAAATAAAAGAATGAAATATCACTGAGCATCTTTAACATCTGTCAATTCATGTCCATTCAATTAAACACAAATTTGAATGGCTCTAAAAGATATATATCAAAATCTGTGCCATAAAATCAGAGAATGTATCTTCATTTGAAATGCGCATATGACATTTCTATAAAATCAAATGCGGGGCACCTGGGTGGCTCATTCGGTTAAGCGTCCGACTTTGGCTCAGGTCATGATCTCATGGTCCGTGGGTTTGAGCCCCACATCGGGCTCTGTGCTGACAGCTCAGAGCCTGGAGCCTGCTTCAGATTCTGTGTCTCCCTCTCTCTCTGACCCTCCCCTGTTCATGCTCTGTCTCTCTCTGTCTCAAAAATAAATAAACATTAAAAAAATAAAATAAAATCAACTGTATATTTGGTCACATACATAATAAGAATTGCTAGTAATTGTCTAAATATTTGAAAATAAGTATACCATATTCTCTTTTCATAATATAATGAAACCACAAATTAATAATAAAAAAAAGTATTATGACAGGAAATAAAAACACATTCATAACTTTTAAACACTTGTAATTGTGTAAGGAAGGAAATAAAAGTTGGAAGTCATAAATACCTAACAGAATCATAAGCAAACACTGTATATCAGTACCAGTAAGATATGGCTAAAGCAAAGTTCAGTGTTCTAATAACTTAAAATATTCTAAATCTTAAGAAGTGTGGCAGATACTGTTATTTCCTAACCAGCATCTCTCTACCCCTAATTACTTGCTGGCAGAAGTTACTTTCCATGTTTTAGGCTTAAGATAGCAAATGCTTTGTTGGATGTAGTTGAATTTGCATGTGGAACTGGGAACTATTCTAGCTACCTATAAAACATGAGTGGTGATAACTCTGATATGTTCAGAATGGTAGAATAGAAAGATAGAACATACAGGGTGGCCCTTAAAGCTATCATTCAGCTGCTAAACCATCTGTAGAATCACCCTGCCTGTAGACTTCTTGTTATATGAGATAATAAATGTCCTTATTGTTTCAACCACATTTACAAGGATATTCTCTTTCAACAAAAACTGATACCATAAGCAAGAATGAAAATAAATGAATTAAGCACTCAATTTAAAAGTTAGAGAGCAGGGCGCCTGATTGGCTCAGTCAGTTAGGCATCTGACTTGGGCTCAGGTCATGATCTCCAGCTTGTGGGTTTGAGCCCCATGTCAGGCTCTGTGTTGACAGCTCAGAGCCTAGAGCCTGCTTTGGATTCTGTGTCTCCCTCTCTCTCTCTCCCCCTCCCTCACTCACACACATACTCTCTCTCTCTCTCTCTCTCTCTCTCTCTCTCTCTCTCAAAGAATAAATAAACATTAAGAAAAAAATGTTAAAAGTTAGAGAGCAGTAAAATAAATATAAGGGAAGGAAATGGAGGGAACAGAAAAAGAGCAACATAAATTAATGTTAATGTTTACTAAACATTAGATACAAAAAAACAAACTGAAAATTGGTTATTTGAGGGAGAATGGAGCAAAACTAATGTAGTCAACTAACTTAAAAAATAAGAAAGTACAAATACATGTATTTAAAAATGAAAAGGTGGGTGTCTGGGTGGGCTCGGTTGAACATCGAATTCTTGATTTCGGCTCAGGTCATGATCCCAGGGTTGTGGGCTTGAACTCCGCGTTGGGGTCTGTGCTGAAAATGGAGTCTGCTTAAGATTCTCTGTCACTTTCTGCCCCTCTCCCTGGCTTCTGTGCACACTCTCTCTTTCTCTCCCAAATAAATAAATGAATAAATAAATAAAACAAAAATGAGGGTAATAACATCTGAGGAAAAGAATGAGACTATCTTCCTCAAATCTTTGCAAAGAAGCATAAAGTATGGATTAATTGCATACTGTAGGATATTAATTATACTAACCTTTATCTCAGAAATAGTCTAAACATTCCAATTCCATTGAGCAAACTGAGAATACTTTTCAATAGTTACTCCCCAAAAAGTACTAAGCCTTAGTAGTTTCACAGAAAATTGCTAGCAAACCTTCAGGAAGTATGAACACAATGATTTTATTTTATTTTTATTTATTTTTTAAATATGAAATTTATTGTCAAGTTGGTTTCTATACAACACCCAGTGCTCATCCCAAAAGATGCCCTCCTCAATACCCATCACCCACCCTCCCCTCCCTCTCACCCCCCATCAACCCTGTTTGTTCTCAGTTTTTAAGAGTCTCTTATGCTTTGGCTCTCTCCCACTCTAACCTCTTTTTTTTTTTTTCTTCCCCTCCCCCATGGAGTTCTGTTAAGTTTCTCAAGATTCACATAAGAATGAAAACATATGGTCTCTGTCTTTCTCTGTATGACTTATTTCACTTAGCATAACACTCTCCAGTTCCAACCACTTTGCTACAAAAGGCCATATTTCATTCTTTCTCATTGCCATGTAGTATTCCATTGTGTATATAAACCACAATTTCTTTATCCATTCATCAGTTGATGGACATGTAGGCTCTTTCCATAATTTGGCTATTGTTGAGAGTGCTGCTATAAACATTGGGGTACAAGTGCCCCTATGCACCAGCACTCCTGTATCCCTTGGGAAAATTCCTAGCAGTGCTATTATTGCTGGGTCATAGGGTAGGTCTATTTTTAATTTTTTGAGGAACCTCCACACTGTTTTCCAGAGAGGCTGCACCAATTTGCATTCCCACCAACAGTGCAAGAGGGTTCCCGTTTCTCCACATCCTCTCCAGCATCTATAGTCTCCTGATGTGTTCATTTTGGCCACTCTGACTGGCGTGAAGTGATACCTGAGTGTGGTTTTGATTTGTATTTCCCTGATGAGGAGCGACGTTCAGCATCTTTTCATGTGCCTGTTGGCCATCTGGATGTCTTTAGAGAAGTGTCTATTTATGTTTTCTGTCCATTTCTTCACTGGATTATTTGTTTTTCAGGTGTGGAGTTTGGTGAGTTCTTTATAGATTTGGATACTAGCCCTTTGTCCGATATGTCATTTGCAAATATCTTTTCCCATTCCGTTGGTTGCCTTTTAGTTTTGTTGATTGTTTCCTTTGCAGTGCAGAAGCTTTTTATCTTCATGAGGTCCCGATAGTTCATTTTTCCTTTTAATTCCCTTGCCTTTGGGGATGTGTCAAGTAAGAAATTGCTGTGGCTGAGGTCAGAGAGTTCTTTTTCTGCTTTCTCCTCTAAGGTTTTGATGGTTTCCTGTCTCACATTCAGGTCCTTTATCCATTTTGAGTTTGTTTTCGTGAATGGTGTAAGAAAGTGGTCTTGTTTCATCCTTCTGCATGTTGCTGTCCAATCTTCCCAGCACCATTTGTTAAAGAGACTGTCTATTTTCTATTAGATATACTTTCCTGCTTTGTCAAAGATGAGTTGGCCATACGTTTGTGGGTCCAGTTCTGGGGTTTCTATTCTATTCCATTGGTCTATGTGTCTGTTTTTGTGCCAATACCATGCTGTCTTGATGATTACAGCTTTGTAGTAGAGGCTAAAGCCTGGGATTGTGATGCCTCCTGCTTTGGTCTTCTTCTTCAAAATTAATTTGGCTATTCGGGGCCTTTTGTGGTTCCATATGAATTTTAGGATTGCTTGTTCTAGTTTCGAGAAGAATGCTGGTGCAATTTTGATTGGGATTGCATTGAATGGGTACATAGCTTTGGGTAGTATTGACATTTTAACAATATTTATTTTTCCAATCCATGAGCACGGAATGTTTTTCCATTTCTTATATCTTCTCAATTTCCTTCATAAGCTTTCTATAGTTTTCAGCATACAGGTCTTTTACATCTTTGGTTAGGTTTATTCCTAGGTATTTTATGCTTCTTGGTGTAATTGTGAATGGGATCAATTTCTTTGTCTTTCTGTTGCTTCATTATTAGTGTATAAGAATGCAACTGATTTCTGTACATTGATTTTGTATCCTGCGACTTTGCTGAATTCATGTATCAGTTCTAGCAGACTTTTGGTGGAGTCTATCGGATTTTCCATGTATAATATCATGTCATCTGCAAAAAGTGAAAGCTTGGCTTCATCTTTGCCAATTTTGATGCCTTTGATTTCCTTTTGTTGTCTGATTGCTGATGCTAGCACTTCCAACACTATGTTAAACCACAGCGGTGAGAGTGGACATCCCTGTTGTGTTCCTGATCTCAGGGAGAAAGCTCTCACTTTTTCCCCAGTGAGGATGATATTAGCTGTGGGCTTTTCATAAATGGCTTTGATGATGTTTATGTATGTTCCTTCTATCCCGACTTTCTCGAGGGTTTTTAATTAAGAAAGGTTGCTGTATTTCGTCAAAAGCTTTTTCTGCATTGATTGACAGGATCATATGGTTCTTATCTTTTCTTTTATTAATGTGATGTATCACATTGATTGATTTGCGAATGTTGAACCAGCCCTTCATCCCAGGAATGAATCCCACCTGATCATGGTGAATAATTATTTTTATATGCTGTTGAATTCGATTTGCTAGTATCCTATTGAGAATTTTTGCATCCATATTCATCAGGGACATTGGCCTGTAGTTCTCTTTTTTTACTGGGTCTCTGTCTGGTTTAGGAATCAAAGTAATGCTGGCTTCATAGAATGAGTCTGGAAGTTTTCCTTCCCTTTCTATTTTTTGGAATAGCTCGAGAACGATAGGTATTATCTCTGCTTTAAATGGCTGGTAGAATCCCCCTGGGAATCCATCTGGTCCTGGAGAACCCAATGATTTTAAACTGTCGAGAGCATAGAGAAGAGGGACAGTTCCAAATTCTTTTTACCAAAATAGCATACTTTACATACCTATTATTCCTTACTCTTGCCCAATTCCAATGGCTAGTACTAATATAATTATGCAAAGTAATTAAGATATTTATGAATATGTTTTGTGATATTAATTTGTGATGAGATGAAATATATCATTCTCACTGTAGGTATACAAATGGATTTCATAAAATTCAAAACCAATCCTAATTTTGAAAGGATAAAATATTTTTATAGAATAGGAACATAAAGATACTTTAATGTGAATATAAAAAACAATTTATTGTTACTTGTTAAAAACTACATAAAATTTATTTTAGGAATGTGAAAAATATTTTTATTATCATCTCCATTATTTTGCATTGTAGTATTAGCCATTGGAATTAGGCAAGCAAAGAAATAAGAGATACATAAACTAATGAAGGGAGGGAAATATTTTATTATTTGATAACGTGTTGATATGCCTGTAGGCAAAAGAAAATTGACTTAATGACTATTAGACTAATAACAAATATAAATGGTTACAAAATTAATAAAGTCAAGGGTCACCAATCTTTTTTCTCTTATATGGCTTTCTGGGCCATATGATCCATTTTAGCATTCAGCTTTGCTTTTTAGCATGAAAGCAGCTGTAGACAACATGTAGACAAACGGGCATGGGTGTTTGATAATAAAAGCTGAGGTACAAAAACAAGGAGAGGGCTGGATATGACCTAAAGGCCTTAGTTTGCTGACCTATAAATTAAGGAATAACAATTAAAATTGCTTTTAGATTTACATAGCATCCAGGTAGAATATGTAATGAAATAAAGCAATACCACTTATAATAAAAAAGAGCAAATTACAGTTAAGAAATGTGAAAATTTTATGTGAGAAAAACTTAAAACTCAATTGAATTAAAACTATGAAAAGCTGAAGATTGCTCTTAGCCTTGAAGACCAATGGTAAATTTACCATTTATTCCCAAGTTAATCTAGAAATTTATATGACCCTGATAAATAACATAATTATTTGCATATATTTAACTTTATGTAAAAAAGAAAACTGTAATACTCAAAAATGGTAGATATTAAACTATATTTGTGTATATATATATATATATATATATATATATATATATATATATATATATTTGTAATGTAAAGGACAGGCTGATCAAAAAAGACAAAATAGATGGAGCACCTGGGTGGCTCAGTCAGTTGAGCGACCGACTTCAGCTCAGATCATGACCTCATGGTTTGTAAGTTCAAGCCCCGCGTGGGGCTCTGTGCTGATGGCTCTGAGCCTGGAGCCTGCTTCTGATTCTGTGTCTCCCTCTCTCTCTGCCCCTCCCCCACTCATGCTCTGTCTCTCTCTGTCTCAGAAATAAATAAACATTAAAAAATTTTAAAAAATAAAATAGTGAATTCAGAAAGAGATTTCCAAAATAAATGAATATTGAGCAAATATTAAATGTAGTATTTCATGTCAAGTAAATAATCCAGAAAACACTTGGGAATACACAGATCAAAAACCAAACATATTTTAGGGGTGCTTGGGTGGCTCAGTTGGTTAAGCATCTGACTCTCGATTTTGGCTCACATCATGATCTCACAGCTCTCACTGAAGCAAACAAACAAGTATATTTTAAAAATACCTATTTTATAGTTTCACTTTGAGCAAGAACATTTTTTAATGTTTATTTGTTTCTTGAGAGATAGAAAGAGAGAGCACAAGCAGGGGAGGGGCAAAGAGAGAGGGAGAGAGAATCTCAAGCAGGCTCCATACTTAGCGTGGAGCCTGACACGGGGCTCAATCCCAGGACTGAGATCATGACCATGAGATCACAACCTGAGATGATATCAAGAGTCAGATTGGTCAACCAGCTGAGCCACCCAGGTGCCCCAGAGCAAGAACTTTTTAAGGAAGCTGAAAACCTAGAAGCTCTAAAACAATTGCCAAATCTGATTAAACAACCAAAACAGCCATGGTGATGGTAATGATGATGATGATAACTCATAGCTGCAAAGTACTTAATATGTGCTAGGTGTTTTTCTGAACATTTAAATGGATTAGCTTATTAATCCTTCTGAAAAATCTATGACACTAGCCCTACCCCCCTTTTATAGATAGGGATCTGGCATAAAGAGCTCAGCTAGTAGAGGGGTTAAATTTTCTTTAAGGCAAAATAGAACATGCACAATATCAAAATACAAATAAAACATACGAAAACATTAGTTAGATGTATGGTGAAGGACTTATTTTATTGATAAGTCATTAATTCATATTAATAAGAAACCTAAAACAATAAAAAAGTGGACAAATATAGTAATATGCAACTTACAGAGAAAATAATATGCAGCATATGAACAGGTGCTTTAGAAAAACCCTGAGTAGAAGAATGAAGAATAAAATTTGGAGGCACAACTTTTTGTTTATATTGTCACAGATCTGAAAGTTTATAATTCATTGCACATATTCTGTTGGGGAAAAAAAAAGAAAGTGAAAGAAGGAAACAATCATTTTGAGTGCAATTTGGCGATATCAAATTTTTTTAAATGCACATATTTTAATGTGGTCATTTCATTTATGTAACATATCTTTATAAACATGATTGAAACTTATCATGTAAAAATGTGTGAAATGTTTGCCATTTCAGTGCTGTTAATTAGTAGTAAAATCCTGGAATGGACCTAAAGATTTTGTACTCATAGTCTGGCTTAAAAATTTTAATAGCTACAATTGTAATATTAGATGTTGAAACAAATAGGATTCCTGTTCTTATATGCTGATACTGAAACATATAAAACATATTCTAAGAAAATGTAAGACGATACACACATACACATATGAAGAGTGTGTATAATGTGCATTTAAATAAAAGATTTTTGAAAGATAAGATTGTGTGCTTAGGATATTTCTGGGTGGTTCACAAGAAACTTAAAGGTAGTTTCCTGTGAGGAAGGAGATTGTAGGTTTATATATGCAACTTGATGCATTTAGGTTTTTTTTTTAATTGTTGGGTTTTTGGTATAAAAATAACTTTAAAGGGTATTGAAAGAAAGGTTATTTGTGTGAACTTATACATTTTAAAAATACTTTGAAACAAAGTGATGGTTATAAAATGTAGGGGAACCTGAATATGTTTTTTGACAGTTTGTTTCCTAAAGAGATAAACTATGAAAAACGGAAACTTTTCTTGGTAAATAGCGATTGTGAATACACTTTAGAGGTTTTTTCTTCTTCTGAGGGTTGAGACCCTAAGGAATTTATGTAATTATTCATTCACTGAAATTTTTATGAACATAGGAATATTTTCTATTTATGACAACATCACGAAACATTGAGTTTCTTTTAATGAATCTGACAACAGTTATTTGCCTACAAAGGATTTTATTATTTTTAAAAAACCAGTTGTAAGTCATTAGATTGCCATGGTCCATTCTTCCTTTCACTGTTTTCCTTCTCTTGTCACCAGCTAAAAACGAAACACCATATGCATGTTTAACAAACACATGATGAGCACAAAAGATTTTTTTTTAAATGCAGAGTTGAATAATACTGCTTTGTGTTGAACTTAGATTTAATTCTAGCTGTTTACTGTCTAATAACATTTCTAGCAATTACCACAGTTGGAATAGGTCTAGACTTTGCCTGAGGTAATGTGTAAAATAATTTCATAGGAAGAACTTTAGTCTGATTGTGTATAGAAGTTTATGGGAGTATTTTTTATGTTATTTTTGGTTTGAGTAATAGCTTAATTTAAAAATGACAAATTTAAGAGGAAAAGTTAACAATGAATAGAGAAGATGATGCCTCATGATCTTTAAAATAAATGCAAGGGACATATTTCCATCCCCTATTGGCAAGCCATCACTGTAAAAACCAAAAAGTAAGGGGGATCCTTTTAAACTAGTCATTAGTATAGTGAGTAGGGGAAATTTAGTAAATATTAATATGTACATTTCCTTGGGATGACAGCATACATTTAATATACACATCCTTTTATATCAGATTATTCTGCAGAGATGCATACTTAATTCTTCAAAAGGAAAAGGGAATGACCCCTACTGTGAAGAAATTTACATTTATGGCTACAGATAATATATTATGTGTTTATAAGCTAACACTTCAGCTAATACATATATGCAGTTTCAACCCATTTCTATGACAAAATTACTTTATGGAAGATGAAATATTAGACCTTGGTTAAAAGGATTATTATTTTTTTAATGTTTATTTTTGATAGAGACAGAGTGCAGGGACAGGAGGGGCAGAGAAAAAGGGAGCCACAGAATCTGAAGCAGGCTCCAGGCTCTGAGCTGTCAGCACAGAGCCCCATGTGGGGCTCGAACTCATGGACCATGAGATCATGACCTGAGCGGAAGTCAGATGCTTAACTGACTGAGCCACCCAGGTGCTCCAAAACGATTAATTATTTGAAAAACAAACAAACAAACAAACCTAGATCTCCATCAGTAGAAACAAGGAAAAGTTATTGAGAGCATCAATTATGAGACAAGCAGATCTGACCAGGCTTTACTGTTAATAACTTATGAACAAAGGACCTGAGGGAACAACATTTGTAGAAAAAGAAGGAAATGATATCCTGCATTCTCTATTTGTCCTTTTCCCATACAGCTAAATATTAGTTTTAATTTCAGAGACAGTGAATGTATGAAGAAGCATTTATTCTTTCTACGTGTGTTTTGTAAAAGAGAGTAAAACTATGATAATAGGACACCTCTATGGGAAAAAATCACCAACATTGGATAAGGTAAATAGGGTTGTTAGCCCTTTGTCCTTAGTCTATTTTAAACATAAATTCTTTATAGTCTGCAAGAAACTTAACTTTTCCTGGTCTCAGTTTCTTCATTTCAAATATTAATTACAGAAGTCCTCTAAAATTCAATTTTGTGCTTTTTTCAGGTCTAAAATTATAGATGCTCTTTATAATCATTTGTTTATCCCTACAAAGTTTACAAAGGTATAACAGAAGAAAAATATCTATTACAGAGTCTGCTACAAAAAAAACAAAAGAGTGGTGGATATGTAATTCAAAGGACAGGGTAAACATTCCTTTTTCCTTTGTTTCAGTACATCTAAGATCCACCTCAGCTGGAGTTCCCTCTCCTTTTTCTCTCTATGGTTCTCCCAGTCTTGTCTTTCCTCACCCATCAGGATCAAGGTTCTTTGTAAGTGTTACAAGGCTTCCTAGGTACTGGATTACTGTCCTGGCTCTTTCCTGGAAGGGAAAAATAGATTCGAACTCTGTATTTCTCAAGGGGTTTTAGATCCATTAAGTTTTTCAAAGCAGACAAACCTACCTTTCTTTTGCTAATACTGACAACTACTGATAACATAACCCCAACACATTATTTTATTTTAGGTCTACCTCTTCATGCTTTTTTCCTCTGAGGATACTATATCCCTCTAGAGGTTAAGGAAAAGATGTTCAACAGAGAAGGTAAGCTAGAAAGAAAATTCCATACTGCCACAGAGAATTTCATGAAGGGTTCACCTTATTTCTTGACTCCTCACAATAGTTTGAAAAGTCCTCTGTAGGAATGCCCACAGAAATCTTGAAATGTCTCACAGTGTGTGCCTGTAAGAAGTTTGCACTGTAATAAGAAGGGTATGGCATGATATAGGTAAAAACAGTAAGATAACCAATTGAAGTGTATACCAAAAATGAGGAACAAAGCTCCACGAGACTCCAAGGTCAGTAAGATCACAGTGGTTTCTATAAACATTATTTCATTTATAATGGAGCAATATTCCATTTTCCCACCTCCTCAGGTAGATATTAGAAGTTTCTCAAGGACAAAAAATACCCCCCTTTTATTATCTCATTTCCTCAATACCTAGCAATGTCTCCCATGTAGAAGATGGAGTGAATCCTCATTGATTGATTGATTGAAATGTGCAGCTATACTATACTTATTCCACTGTGAATAGGCGAAGGTCTGAGGGATTGTTACTACTCACTTAGTTTGTATTGAAAGGATGCTCATAGCTCAGGTGCTTACTCCAAACCATGGCCCTACAAATCAAATTAAAATCAAGTTAAAATTAACAAATCAAGTTAAAATTAAAAGCTCAAAAATCCCCATGAAAAACTACTCCTGGAATATACTTCAATAAAAATGTTTCATATTGAGAGAAAGTTCTGTCAGGAGTTAAATTAGACATATAAAATACTAAGAACATTGGATAATATCAGCATTTATTTGTAGAGCTAGGTGGTGAGAGAAGACACATTACTTAATTTTTGAGGATTCTTTTTGTATAGAAAGAGTACTAGTGTTAATCTCTGCTAAAGTCTATGCACTTCCTTCAGATATTTTTCCCTTAGGGAAAAATATTTTACTACAAGAACAATCCAAAATATAACTTAATGAGTAAGGGCAAATATTGTTGAGAGAGAATAAGTTTATATGTGTTTACCCAAAAATTAAGTAAAAATTCATTTAAATCAGTTCATTAAATGTTTATTCCATGTCTACTATATAGAACACACTAAACTAGATGCTATACTAAATGTCAAAACAATACCACACATGCTAGTGAGAAAAATTTATTAACGTTTCAAATTTAACTTTGTTTTTTTAATATTTATTTATTTTTGAGAGAGAGAGAGAGGGAGAGAGAGAGAGAGAGAGGGAGAGAGAGACAGAGGGAGAGACAGAGGGAGAGACAGAGAGAGAGGGAGGCACAGAATCCGAAGCAGGTTTCAGTTTCTGAGCCATCAGCACAGAGCCTGACATGGGGCTCGAACTCACAAACCATGTAACTTTGTTTTGTTAATGTGGCCTTTGCTATAGAACATGCTACTGGTTTCCACATGTCTTATTTGTTTGTGTGTTGCTGATTTTTTTAAGGAGTAGAATAACTTACATGCTCTGTTATTTTTCTTTGCTATTTTTCTTTCTTACTCTTTTTAAAGTAGTAGTTTCATGGCATTTTTCAGGAGAAATTTTGATTATAAAGAGAGAAGACTTACATGTGGTAGTATTTTATATACACACCTCACAAATTTCAAAGTGTATTTAATTTCTTTCTCATTGTGTTATTGTTGTTAATGCACCTCTTAGCAAACCACAGAAATTTACCTCATGACTCAAATCCTCTGTTCTTTGCAGGAGCCCAGCATGGATACCATTTCAAATTAGTGGCTCCATTGTTTTAAATATTTGATGTTAAAGAATGTTTCCTGCTGACCAAATAACTCTTTCACTTACAAACATGGGAAGGGAGAAAATGGAAAAGAAAAGCTGAAGGACGCAAATTGTTCTTAAAATACAACAGCTGGCTGGATTAAATTGAGTCAGTTACAGATTGCATCTCACATTGAAATATAGTTTTCAGCAAAGAAACAATAATGTTGTGATGATTTAATTTTTACGTGGGATTCTTACTTATTGAATATGTAAAATGGAAAAGAAATATGACAGTTATCCAGTAATACATGTTAAAATGTTAGCTCTCTGGGTTGGCAGACCATGTCATTAGTGAAACTCTGTAGTGACAATAGGGCTAGAAGAAAACTTGAAGGTTATTTTTTTAATGCAGCAATAAATAAGTGGGCAGATGTCTTAATTGTGGTGCAATTGGCCTACTTTTCCACAAGCTAAACTTCTTTGCCTATCTGGACATAGGCAATGACCTACTTTCCTTAGTTCTCCTAGTATACTAATTCACAAAAGTGAAAGGTAATAGGAAATAATGCAGTCATAATGATGTATGATATTTAGCAGTTACTGCTACTTATTTTCCCTTATATATCATGGGGTAAATATACCTTCTTATAGGCAACTTTATGTAGATTATGATATTTAACCCTAATATATGACCGAAAAGTAAGCCTAGTTGTGAAAACACACAAGCACACACACACACACACACACACACATACTCATTTTGATTTTGTTTTAACGTCTTAATTTAACATTTTAAACATGCATTTGAACATGTCTTCCATTAACTGGACTCATTGTGAAGATGGCATAAATTTACTGTTTCTTATAAAATTTTCCAAGAATGATTTGGAGCCTGAATCTTAGGCACTGTTGCCTATGTTTTCTTTCTGTGAAATTGTTCACTATTAGATTTTTACATTGATACTAACCTCAACTTGCATATCTTTCTTGTGCTGTTCACTGCTATTCATTCTCCAGGACGCATTCAGTATGTTTTGTTTTTATATTTGTTTCATTCTTCTGTATATTCATTCATACATATATGGCTTTAATATATAAACTCACTAAAAAATATTTATGGAGTACCTATCCTGTACTGAATCCTTTGCTGTTATAGATATCCAGAAACTTAGAATATTTCAACTCTTGAATATTTTGTGTTCTTCTCAGTAGAAAGCATAACATAATAGTCTGAACTAAGTATTAAAGATTTATTTAAAAAAATTTTGGGGCGCCTGGGTGGCGCAGTCGGTTAAGCGTCTGACTTCAGCCAGGTCACGATCTCGCGGTCCGTGAGTTCGAGCCCCGCGTCAGGCTCTGGGCTGATGGCTCGGAGCCTGGAGCCTGTTTCCGATTCTGTGTCTCCCTCTCTCTCTGCCCCTCCCCCGTTCATGCTCTGTCTCTCTCTGTCCCAAAAATAAATAAAAAACGTTGAAAAAAAAATTAAAAAAAATTTTAATGTTTATTTTTGAGAGAGAGAGAGAGAGAGAGAGAGAGTGTGTGTGTGTGTGTGTGTGTGTGTGTGTGAGCAGGGGAGGGGGAGGGGCAGAGAGAGCGAGAGGGAGACACACAATCCGAAGTAGTCTCCAGGGTCTAAGCTGTCAGCACAGAGCCCAACATGGGCCTTGAACTCATGAACCATGAGATCAAGACCTGAACCAAAGTTGGAGGCTCAACTGACTGAGCCACCCATGCACCCCTAAAGATTTAAATAACAGGAACATGTCACAGCAATTTGAGGCTTACTTTGTCTCAGTCAGATAGACTTGGCTGTTCTGCAGTAACAAAATATCCCCAATTCTCTGAAGATGATGATGATGATGATGATGATGATGATGATAAAGTTGTTTTCTTATTTATTCCACATGTCTGTAATGGGTCATTGGGGATGGATAGGGGAAGTGTTTTTTCTTTGTGGTAGTCATGCATGGAGTCAAGCCAACAAAGCAGCCAACATCTGGAATATCGCTGGTCATAAGCAAAGTGGGGAAAGGGATCTGTGGATGGCAGCACATCTGCAATGAGCCAGGTGTAGTGAAAAATCTTACTTCTACCCACAACTGAACAGCTAAATCTAGTGACACAACTCGTATTCAACCATACAGAGACCAGAAAGTTCAGTCTTACCATGTACGCAAATGGGAGAATACCCAGTATTTGTTAAACAGCCCTAATAATTGATGAACCAGTAGTATTTGACAGTCCCTACCTACTGATGACTGAATGTTTGGCTCAACCTCTTTCTTTCATACAAAATACATCTATGTATCTTCCATGAGGAAATAAACCAAAGGTGTCATTTTGTCAAAGCATCATTATCAATGTCTATGATTATACAGTTGCCTCTATCACAGAGAGTGATGCGTGGTTGTCTTACATAGGTTTCTTTTGTGGCAGAATCTATTAACAAAAAGAAACACAAATTAGCTCCCCATTTATCCCCACCTTATGCAATGAAGGAGCAAGTTCATTGACTCAGTAAGCACTTCTCTTTGGGAAAATAAACAAATAGGGATGTGTAAAGTGGTTAGCAATGCTGAAATGTTACTGGGCAGACATATGAATGCAGGGAATATTCTTTGATTAGACTCCAGGTTTTTTCCTAGTAGGTACTCCCTGGACATGATTTTTAAAACCTCTTTCTATGTCCTCTGGTAGGTTTTTACTTTTTTATTATCATCTTTGTCCATGTTTGAAATAAGATTTGAGGCCAAGCCCTTCTTGAGGACTGTACAGCTTTCTCATTCTGCTTTGTTTTGTAGTTTGGAATCCTCATTATTGCTTTGTGTCTCAAAGAATCATAAATATTTTTATTACAAGTTGGTGATTTCTTTCTATTCTATTCCAGCTCTTCCATGTACACATACACACACACACACAGAGAGAATTGCATGAAGAATTCTTTATTCACCTTTGTATAACATTTTTGACAAAGCTACTAAGCCCTCCTCCCACGACATTTTTTTCTATAACTTTTTATTTTGAAATAATTTACAGAAAAGTTGCAAAATAGTGTTTAGAGTTCACATATATCTTTCATCCAGCTCCTCCTAATATTAACATCTTACATAACAATAGTATAATTATCAAAACCAGGAAATTAGCAGTATTAACTAGATAATAGACCTAATTCAAATTTCCTCAGTTTTCCCACTAATGTCTTTCTTCTCATCCAGGATCCAATCTAGGATCCCATATTGTATTAAGTGTCCTATCTCCTTAGTCTCTGTTAATCTGTGACAGTTTTTCATTTTTTCTTTTTCTTTCATAGCCTTCACACTTTTGGAGAGTATTGCCAGTTAGTTTGTAGAATGTTTCTTAACTTGAGTATATCTGATGTTTTTTCATGATTAAATTGAATTATTCATCTTTGGCAAGAATATACCAGAAGTATTATTGATAGTTATTTTTGAGATCTCTCTCTCTCTCTTTCTTTCTGTCTGTATTCTAATTGTAGGCACCTCATTGTAATAGTTTTCTCCCTGTCTGCCATCTGGTCCTAAAGCTAATGTCTCATGTTTGAGGTTTTCATTATGGCAGTACCCATTTTCTAGGAATCAATTTTATGTCAGTCATAATGGACTAGGTTATGTTAAAGAAACTGCAACTTGTGTACCTCAGTGCTTAAAGAAACCCAGGCTAATTTCTCATCCATACTACATGGCAATCAGAGGTTGGCAGTGAAGCTTTGCCCAAGATAGTCTCTCAGGTATTCAGGCTGATGAAGCAGCCTTCAGTTTCAATATTTCTGGTCATCACAGCAGAGAGTATGTTACATCAGCAATTGAATGTCCCAGCCTAGAAATGACATACCATACTATTCCTCTTAGCTCACTGTTTTGACCTAACCATCAGGTCACCAAGAAGTGAATTACTACCATGTTTTCAGAAGCGGGAGACCAGAAATATTTGACAAAGAGCATCAATGATGATTATATTCCTACTATATACTTTATACATTTTAAATTATTTTACAAAATTATTTTCTGATTTTACATTTCATGTGTAATGGAGAAATCTGGAAAGAGCAAAAAAGCATAAAGGACAAACATCAAATTATTCCTAATTCAACCCTGAGAAGTTATGTTTATGTTTATTTGCTTGCATTTGCTTTTCTGTCTACGTATAACTGGGATCACACTTTAGAAACAGATTTATATACTTCTATATTTCACTTAACTATAAAAATGTTGCCATTTTAGCATAAATTCTTTAAAATTATTTATTAAATAACTATAATATTTCATTACATATATGCAAAGATATACTCATTTATATTTTTCTGGTAGACTTTGTTTTTAATATTCTGCTATTTTAAAACTGCTGTAATATAATCTATCTAAAATACATTGTCTCCATTTTCTTCCTTATTAGCGTAGCATATGAAAGCTAGACAGATTGCCATGAGATTTTGGAAGGCTTATATGTGGTGTTGGTTTATTGTTATTCTTCTTGGGTATATGCTATCATGAACAAATAAATTTCTTGCTGCATCATACCTTATAGCACATACTTACCTGCAAAGCAATTTCGTCCCAATTCATAACATCACCAGCCCTGTAGATGAGTTTTAAACCATCTTTTAAATAATAAATGTTTTGCTGTTAATCTTCTGGGGTTTCCAAATATATACAAATTCTCATGGCTTTCTCTTATTTAAAAAACCACACTGTAGCGTCCATGAGAATGAGCCTCTCGTATGTCTGACTACAGGGATTATAATTAATTGACAGAGGTCCCCAGTTATTGCCCTCTGAAATTCATCATGGTATTAGCACCAAGACTACACTTCCCATGAGCTGCCCCCAGCCAATGACTGAGTATGGAGGATACAGGACAGAGACATTTTGGGAAACACAGGGCTCCTCTGACAGCTTATCTGGGCCCAAGAACTCCCCGTCAGTTTTGCTGAAACTTTCTTAGAACCACAATCTAATGCATTTCTGGCCCAAATTTATCTTCTTTTCTTTCTCTTCCATAGTATTTAGGCCTGCCTCATAGTGTGACTACAACAGATTGTTGTGGTACTAGGGCATCAGTGTTGTCTGGAAAAGCTAGCTGCCCTACCTCTGAAAACACTGAGGCTAATGACAGGTATGTTGCCCCTCTTTTCAGTAGTAGGAACTCATCTTGGAGTTGAATGAAAACACATCTCCTCCCCCTGAGAGAAGAAAATACCTTGGGTCTCAGCCAATGTGTTGTCTGGCAAACTGCAGTGAGCTCCCAGGATCATATTTGGGCACTTTTACTCATTGCTTCTCCCACACTTTGAAATATTATTTGCCAGTAGTTAAAGATATTATTTATCATGATACAGAGGTGTCCTTATTTTATATTCGTAGAATTCTTAATATTGAGCTATTTTTTCATTCCTGAGATAGCTCTATTTTTTTCAACAGATAAATACACAATTGAGTTTGTTTTCATGAAATCAGGTATTCTTATTTGAATTTGTTTGAGGTTGGACTATCGTGGAATTATGGTTTTAGGTAAATGTGTGTATGTGTGTGAACTTATGCATGTCTATTACCTTTGTCAATTATTGACAAACTAGCTGTGATGTATTCAAAAATAAATTGTTTGGCTTTCCATTATTTTCCATAAGACTAAATGGTGTAAGACTCTTAACTATAGACAGCAAATTTAGGGTTGTTGGAGAAGAGGTGGGCAGAGAATGGGTTAAATGGGTGATGGGTATTAAGGAGGGTGCTTGTGATGAGCACTGGGTTTTATATGTAAGTGGTGGATCACTGAATTCTCCAGAAACTAATATTACATTATATGTTAACTAACTAGAATTTAAATAACAACTTAAACAAAAAGACTAAATGGTTTATTTAGCATAGGAATTGTCATTAGAGAAAAAAACACACAGTTTTAGAACCTATTTGGAAACTTTGTGTACTTGTTTTATTTCTTTCATGCTAATTTGTTGGTTCAGTTTTGTCTACTTATGTTTATGTAGATAATTTATATTTTCCATAAATATTTTTTTCAGATTATAGAATATATGTATTCTGTCTCTATTTTTTGAAGTTTATTTATTTTGGTAGAGAGTGTGTGTGCATACGCTCTAGGGGAGGGGAAGAGAGAGAGGGAGAGAGAAAATCCCAAGCAGGCTCTGTGCTGTCTCTGGGAAGCCCAGTGGGGCTCCCAAGATCATGACCTGAGTCGTAATCAAGAGTTGGACACTTAACCTACTAAGCCACCCAAGCACCCTCTGTGTCTGTATTTTTCAACAGCTCTGTCGTGTTTTCTTTTTTTTTGGTTCAAATATTATTTATCAGTGTTTTCTATCATGTCATTGGCCAATATTCTATGCATGAAATATTTTAAGAAAACAAGTATTCTATATGTTGTATTGTCATTGATTTTCCATATTCTAATTTATTAATTTTTGCTTTAAATGTTCTGGGTTTTTTTATGCTTCTCTCCAGTTAATTTTTTCTTTCTAAAATTGAACTTTAAATTCTTTTTTTTCTAAAGAACATAAAAATTTATTAACCTTTTTTCAATGAGTATTGCATTTACCAACTTTTCTATTTTTTTAATAAGTAATATTCTCATATTTTAATGTATTATGCTTCTTATGCTTTTGTAATTTGTACATTTTAAACATAAAGAATAATGCATGCTTGCTATAACAAATCAAGCAATACAAGGATTTATAAAGAAATTTGATGTCTTCTCTACCCCAGATCGTTATGTTTCTTTAATATTCTTTGTACTTCTGTAGATATATTTAAATATACATAAATGCATGGTTACTCTCCTTCATCAATGTGTTTACAAAGATGTGATTATTCTATACACATTACTTTGCTATTTTCAGTTTTGTTTTTTTCTTAGTAATATACTATACATTTGCTTTCCATGATAACACATATACCTCATTATATTTATTCTTTTTTATTTTTTCTTTTTTTAATGTTTTATTTATTTTTGATACAGAGAGAGACAAAGCATGAGCAGGGGAGGGGCAGAGAGAGAGGGAAATACAGAATCCGAAGCAGACTCCAGGCTCTGAGCTGTCAGCACAGAGCCCGACGGGGAACTCCAACTCACAAACTGTGAGATCATGACCTGAGCCAAAGTCGGACGCTTAACCAACTGAGCCACCCAGGCACCCAATACCTCATTATTTTTAAATAATCACCTAATATTGAAGTATTTAGGTTCAGGCTACAAATGATTTCTTAGTCAAGCTTTATTACCCTTTGTAACTAGTGAGATTCTTTATAGGTTCTACCAATTAGTTTCAGTTAATTTAATTCATGGTATGTTGAAGTTTTTTTGTTTGTTTTGTTTTGTTTTTATTTGGAAAGAATACAAGAGAAGATAGGTTGGCATTTTCTAGCCAGATCCAGTTTTTTTTTTCAATATATGAACTTTATTGTCAAATTGGTTTCCATACAACACCCAGTGCTCATCCCAAAAGGTGCCCTCCTCAATACCCATCACCCACCCTCCCCTCCCTCCCACTCCCCATCAACCCTCAGTTCTCAGTTTTTAAGAGTCTCTTATGCTTTGGCTCTCTTCCACTCTAACCTCTTTTTTTTTCTTCCCCTCCCCCATGGGTTTCTGTTAAGTTTCTCAGGATCCACATAAGAGTGAAACCATATGGTATCTGTCTTTCTATGTATGGCTTATTTCACTTAGCATCACACTCTCCAGTTCCATCCACGTTGCTACAAAAGGCCATATTTCATTCTTTCTCATTGCCACGTAGTACTCCATTGTGTATATAAACCACAATTTCTTTCTCCATTCATCAGTCGATGGACATTTAGGCTCTTTCCATAATTTTAGCCAGATCCAGTTTTAAGTTAACAATCTAACTTCTGTATCCCTGTATGATTTTTTTCAAAAAGCCTTGCCCTTCTATTCTCTTCCTTTATGACAGTTTTTTCTTTCTCAAATTAATGTTAAAGCTGGAAGTCAGTCTTCTCAGAAGGATAAACAAGGACCTCTGTGACATCTGCTATCTTCTCTCCAACCTCATCATCACCCACTCTCCAACTCCAGACCGTAAGACATTATCCAATCACTATCAATCCTAGATTATTCCTTGTTCTTGTAGACCTCCTCACTAAATTCATGTTTTTATTTCTGCCTTGAATATCCTTTCTCTTTTTCTCTTTCTGATTAAATTTTACATATCCTTAACAGCCAGCTTATAAAGCACCAGTTCTGTAAACCTGACCCCATTCCTACTCAATCCAATTCTAGGCTCTTTTGGCCCCTTTGCAACTGTGTATAATAGCATCTATTATTTTGTTGCTGCTGTATCTGAGAGCCCTGCAAGTGTTTCCTGAGTTTCCCTGACTCCTCAATTTCTCATCCTGTGTCTCTTCTTTGTTATCTTGAACAGCAAAAATCAGTAGCCCATACCACAAAATTTAACATTTAGAGATAAATAATAAAGTACATGAAGCACATATACATATATATTTGTTTGTAAATTAGATACTATAGGTAGAGATAACAGATATCGATATAGACTTAAATCTCCAAATATCTAAATACACAATGCAATGGTAATTAGTGAATATATATTAAATGACAAATGTACTTTCTTTACTTTACAGGGAAGAAATAACCTTACATGGTTCTATTCTGTTTTTGTATCAGGTGCAATGAATTTTTTATTGGTAAGTCATAAGGTAGGGCGTAGGTACTTTCTATGGAACAGGGTAGACTTTTCTGCCTATGAATGAAGACTGTCCATTAATCAATGCAGTGACAGTTTACACTCAATTATGTCTTAAGTAAAACATAATGTTCAGAATGATTTAAGACATAGAAGTTTCATTTTGGGAAATAATACATTTATGAGAAAGAGACAACATTTTTATATGGACATATATTTATTTTTTAATTGTTTCTGTAGGCATAAAAAGAATGAGCTTTGAGGAAAGAGAAGGATTAGAAAAGTAGATAACCATGTAGTATGTATATATGTATTCATTTATTGCCTTAAAATCATAATATAGAATTGAGGAAAATACTATAGGGTTGAAAACATTCAGCAAAGCTGACAAAATGGCTTAAAGATCCAAACAAAGCTAAAAGGCCCCTTAAAAAGCTAGACAAAGTTACATTAAGTTAGTAATTTTTAATCTTGGGGAAATATTGGTAGAGACTAACTTGAATGAAAATATTAGTTACCTCTAGAAGTATAATATGGAATCAGAACACTGTCATTTCCCAAATTAGGCAAATTATCTGATTTTTCTGAGCCTGTTTCCTTCACTAAAAAGTAGCATCAAATGGCATGTCTATCTTTCACATTTATTTGAATGAGATAAATACAGTAAATGCCCAACAATAATACAAATTAGTATATACAAATATGATATAATACAGTCTGATTCTCAAAGGATAAGGGAATGGATTAAAGTACATTGCAGTGTAATTACCCACTGCCATCCATATTTAAGCTTTACTTTCAAGTGATTTTTATTGTATTTGTAGGTAATTGGTGAATTGTAAATCCCTTTATTTTTTTTTAACTTTTTTTTTAATGTTTTTATTTATTTTTGAGACAGAGAGAGACAGAGCATGAACGGGAGAGGGTCAGAGAGAGGGAGACACAGAATCTGAAACAGGCTCCAGGCTCTGAGCTGTCAGCACAGAGCCCGACGCGGGTCTTGAACTCACGGACCGCGAGATCATGACCTGAGCCGAAGTCGGCCGCTTAACCGAATGAGCCACCCAGGCGCCCTGTAAATCCCTTTAGAAATGATAATTATTATCCCATAAAATTACTAATAGTATCATTATCTAGTGTTTTTAGAGAAAAACTTATGGTTAGTAAAATCAGTCTAAATTACTGGGGATATCAAAAGAGAGGCTTGAAAGGTTTACTTTGTCTACAGTGATCAAATTAATTTTTACTTTTTTCTTAAACATAGTATTGGTATACCTGTTAGTGACCGTGATCTCTTACATTTTATAGTGAGCAGCTTGGGCCTAACAAAGGAAATTTAAATTTTTCACAATGTGAAATGGGAATAGAATATGAATGATTTTCCAAAAAATGGAAATCAGTAATTCAAACATATCCATTTACGTACCTGAATATAATGAACACCATGAATCTTGTTCATCTCTGTTGTCTAGAGCATAGCCTGGTACATAGTAGATGCTTAATAAATAGTGGATGAATGAGCTTTGTATTGGGTTCTAAAGGAGAAGGAAAATCACAAAAAGTGAAATTATTTAAATTAAGAACAAATTAATTCCCCCAACCTTGAGTAATGCATTGCTTTGCGTTTACCACAAAAGACTTGGGTAGGACTAATATATTATGAAACATGCATATTCTTTTATAGAAGACTTGTGCCATAGCTTCACTTGGGTAAGCAGGTTTTTGATTTGAATGTAAATATAAATCATCAGTGGACTCTGGGACAATTCAGTTATTTTTTTAAGTTTATTTATTTATTTTGAGAGAGAGAGGGGCAGAGAGTGAGAGAGAACACACATGCAAGTGGGCAAGGGACAGAGACAGGGAGAATTCCAAGCAGGCTCCATGCTGTCAGTGCAGAGCCCAATGCAGGGCTTCATCCTATGAACCATGAGATCACGACTTAACCAAAATCAAGAGTTGGATGCTTAACCGACTGAGCCACCCAGAGGACAGGGAATTGGGACAATTCATTTAATCAGTCTACTCGGTTTCCTCAGTAATAAGATCAGGAATTTGTGTTGGATATTCCTTCCTGTTCTGGCCTTCTAAACCTCGACAATTCTGAGTTGTGCTTAAACAAAACAGGTTCATTAGATAAGCTGGTTTTATGGCTGTAAATGGGAAAGCATACACTTAGTTAACAGTATCAATAGTGTATAATAAAAATAATTTATTTGGTGTGTCTCTTTCAGTTTATTTGTTTATTTATTTATTTTGACAGAGAGTGAGAGAGAGAGTGGGAGAGGGGCAGAGAAAGGGAGAGATAGAATCCCAGGCAGGCTCTGAACTGTCAGTGCAGAGCCTGATGTGGGGCTCAAACTCACGAACCGTGAGATCATGACCTGAGCCAAGATCAAAAGTCATCAGATGCTTAGACAACTGAGCCACCCAGGTGCCCTTATTTGGTATGTCTTTTGTAGTTCATTTTTTCCCTCTGTCTTCGAGAATGCATACATATTTTCTTAGTATTAATTTTATTTTTTCTTGCAACTATACAAGCAAAAAAATGTGACAATGACTTTTTTAATGGTGGAAAAATGACTTCGTGTAGGAGACTTGGAAGTTATAACAGTAAGAGGAATTTCCCTTTGTAAATTCAGCATCTGTTATGGTTCCCAAAGGATTGAGAATGTTTCTAAAACATTGTGCAATTCATGTTCATGACTAATTTCTATGAAGAATATTGTGCTCATATATTATCAGTATGCATAATACAGAAAATCCAAATTGAAGTTCGACAGTACCCATCTCTCATCTTTTAATTGAAAAAAATATATATATAACCTATTAAATTTGCTGAAACACAGTTTCTTTGAAACCACTTCTCTGAGTTTTATCTCAGATGTTGCGTGGCACAAAGGAAGAGTATTATCTGCTCTTCACACAGTCAACCGATCTAGTGCTGTGGTGGTTTCACACAGTTACATGTCTGATAGAGGGAGAAATTTACAGAAAATTAAATAAAAAAAGGGAAAGTTTTTAAAAATTTAATGAAAAGAATAATTGCCTAATAAATTGAGATTTTCTTTTTGCTCACCTATGTATCCCAAAAGAAATTGGGAGGAAATTGTTCTGTTTATTTAAAATAACATTTAGGGGCGCCTGGATGGCGCAGTCGGTTAAGCGTCCGACTTCAGCCAGGTCACGATCTCGCGGTCCGTGAGTTCGAGCCCCGCGTCAGGCTCTGGGCTGATGGCTCGGAGCCTGGAGCCTGTTTCCGATTCTGTGTCTCCCTCTCTCTCTGCCCCTCCCCCGTTCATGCTCTGTCTCTCTCTGTCCCAAAAATAAATAAAAAATGTTGAAAAAAAATTAAAAAAAAAATAAATAAAAAATAAAATAAAATAACATTTAGCAGGGCCATAAACCTTATCTGGATGTATTTTGGTTAAATTCCTTAAAATAATTCACTTTTGCGCTAAAGAGCAGTAAGAGATTTCAGCCCCCAAAAGTAATTTTTCATGACAAATAACTGAAGCAAGGATTTGGACGGAGGGTGCCATCTGAACTCAAGTTATAACACTGATAATTTCAAGCCTGAGAGAAACTGATTATAGTGTTTGCTCATCTTAGAAGACAGGGAAATCCTAGGTAACAGGGGAGAAAAAAATGTAGGTTGAAAATCTAATTGACTATCCATGCTTAAAATAAATAATGCCAATAACAAAAACACAAAAGAGGCTTATTTTTATTATCACACAATTATATGTTTTAAAAGCTGAATTTGGACCTTTTGAAGTAACAGAATTTACTTGAGTAAATTCTAAGTATCTCTATCACTACAGTAAGTCCCAGTGTGTACATGGGCAGAGTCCTAGCACCAAACTACGGAAAGTGGCTAATTAGATTGTTGCATGGCTTAACAAATATAATAAAATATGGAGCTGCATACATACGAGGGCAGAGTCGTTCATTTTCATGTTGATTTTTAACTCGTATGAGAGAATAATGTCTTTTTTTAATAGAAATTCTGAAAACTTTCAAAAACATAGAAAATGGAACTGTAATGCTGCAAAGAAAATTGAATGACATTTGACTACCTTCCACATCTTCCTCCTCCATTTTAAAGGTTTGGAAACTGAGGCTCTGGAAGGATAAATGACCAGACCAAAGGTTTCTGTTAGCCCATCTCAGGGCTAGAATTTAATTTTATGACATTCTGCCTGTGGTTTTGTCTCCTCACTGTATTGATTACAATATTCAGCTTTCCTTGTTTTTCTTATGTATTTTGTGTGATTTTTCTCTTCATTGCTTAATAGGAAGCAAAATTAATCAACTAAACATGCATATTTCATTTCCCAGACAATTCCTAGCTGCTGTGTCTGTGTCCGGGGTGTCAAGGTTTCATGAGGGAGAGAGGAGCGGGGAAAGGCCAGATGGCAGGACCTTCTCTTTTGCCCTCCTCCAGCCTGGCATTATCACTTGCTGTGGGGCTCCTATGCCTTGGGGTCCATCCCTGCTAGTGAGGATGAGAAAACTGTCATCTGATGAGAAAACTCACATTGGGTTTTTCTCCCTGGGGATTTCCTCCTGACGTTTCAGTTGTTGATGTCTTGGGCTGACTTTTCATATCTGATAACTTCCTGCTCTAATTTCTGCCTCTGCACATTAGTATATAAAGTATTACCAGACAAAGTGCTAGCATGGCACAACTGTGTAGTCTGCATGTCACAGATGACATTTTGGTCCTTCACGTTATTTCTGACACATCATCATACATAGTTGTAGGATGACATATGGTTCTGTAATGGAGTTAGTAGTTCTAACTCCGGGTTCAAAGCTAGCTAGTAGTATGCTCTTGAGAGAATAACTTGAGAGCTCTGTGCTTGTTTCCTCATCATACAAAGGAGAGAATAATAAAACATAAATGATAGAATTATTGGGAGAAAAAAAGGCAATTTATTTGAAGAGTTTAGCATTATGCCGGACAAAGAATAGTGGTTGATAAAATGTAGCTATGTTTGTTACTATTATTGTGATGGCTTTCCACTATCCATATAGTAGTTGCCACCACCATCTAATTCCCTCTTTGAAAGAGTTTATGGAAATCTGCCATGTGGAGAAATGATGGGTTTTTGAGTTAAACTAACATGCATTTAAAATATCAAATGTACAAACTAGTAGGTATATATCCACTCATTCATAGCTCTAACAGGTTTCATCTGTGAAATGGGGATTATATCAGAGACTTATCCTTTAAAGAATGAAATGAGAGCTAACAGTGAGAGAGAGAGAGAGAGAGAGAGAGAGAGAGAGAGAGAGAGATTGTATGTTTCTGTCAAGCGGTCATGTGAAGGTAAGCCTTACAGAAAATGTGTACAAGCTGCAGAGGGATGGATTTAACAGTGAATTCAGAGTCCTAAATGGTTCTTAAGGAAATAATTTAGTTCTGGGCATATGTGTGTATTTGGTAGTAGTTCAGGAAGTTTTGTAGGTATAACATAGAAAATAAATTACCCAAATGAAAAATAAAAGACATTGTCTCCTATCTCAATAAGACATGCTAAACAGTATCCAGGGCAGTTTGCAGATCTTTGTGAGTATGGTGTATGTGTTACAAAGCCCAAAGGTCTTTGGAAATTTGAATCCTCATAGCTAATAAAAAACAAAAAATGAAAGTGATAATGTTGCAGTTTCAGTAGACTAGGTTTTGGATTATTTTATAATTATGATGTTATGGTTTTCTCTTAGTAAAGTACTAACATTTCACCAGGCCAGTAAAGCCTAATAAGTTGGTGGCTTGCCAACTATGGTGAGCATATCATTTGATTTGCTCTTGTGGTTGCAGAAGAGTTTGAGTGTTTCTGAAGCAGAAACAGAGGAAGGAAGGCTTATTTAAATAATATAATCCAGAAGTGAAACAGAGAGGGAAATAAAAAAAACTTTCTTGGTGTTCAGGGCTCATCTGTCTCTGGTCCAGTATGCTCTCACATATATAGGCCCTCTCCAGAAGTATAGCTCCCAGGAGATGTTTGAAATGACCTCATCAGTGATTATAATTGTCTTATGTTTGTTTTTGCAAAACAGAAATATTTCTCCAATGGATAGATATTATGGCAACTCTCTTATATTGTGATTCAATTTCTTATTAATTGACTTTTACCCCAGAGCTAAAGAAAGGGGCTGACAGAAGAGAAGCAGGTATGGTAGATTATATTATTGCTCAGAAAGATTTACTTACTCTTGCCTCTCCTTACTCAAGGGGTGGAGTATATATATTTTGCTATCCTTTGATTTTCAGATTTGTGTGACTTGTGTTGGCCAGCAGAATGCAGTGAAAGTAACAGCTTGACTGGTGTGAGCTTTGGTCTGAGAGGGCTTCGTGGATTTTTTGCTTGCTGTCTTGTGCTTCAGCCATTGCCATGAGGATGTTTCTGAGCTAGCCTGTCATTTCAACAGGGAAAAAGAGATACATGAAGCAGAGCTGCTCCAGCCAAGTCCAGCCTAAATCAGGTGATCCCTAACTTACCCATTGATGCGTAAAAAAATAAATGCATTGTGTTGTATGTAACCAAGATTTTGTGTTTGTTATTCAGTGTGTGGTAATAATAGATAGCTGATACACTGGGGCAGGCTGAAAATCAGTTTTGCCTACTCTCCACAGTTTCTCAAGTTGCTTTCCTTTTACCTGAGGCTTGACGAAACTCATTGAAGGGAATATAGTGTATATATAACTCTACTAAAGTCTTTATGCATTTTCTGGGTCCAACTAAATCATCCACAATTATGCTTTCTCTTGAAGTATATCAAATTGCCTCTGTAAAGCTTGTTGTTTTTTAGTTGCGTCTATTGTTTTTAATCTACATCCTTTCGTGAATAATCTTTTAAACAAAACAAATGATCAGTGGAAGGTGTTTTACTTGTCTCTTTTTTTCTGGTTTTCTTGAATCTTCTGGTGGTGATTTATGCAAACTGACTCTTTGTGTAGGGCTGTCTATTCAAATCCCAGGTCCTTTGTCTTTACATTTTCTTCTTTAGTTCATTTTTACTTAATGTTGTGTATTGTGCTTAGGAAAATAATCATTGGAGTTTTTAAAAAGTATATGAAATAAAATTAGAGTAAAGTCTATTCATTTTTATTTTGATCCTTTCAGACATGCTCCTTCACCACTTGTAAAACTTAACAGAAAATTAGGCACATTGTGAGGGTATCAACAAACTCTCTTTAATCTCTATAAACATACATCAGTTACAAAGTGAACCAATTCAATCAGAACTACGGATTAGAACGTTAGCTTACTTCTCCTCTCTATTCATGTGAATCCTGCCATAGTTTTGTAAAGGAAGATCTGAAAATTTAGTCACTTCATAAATTATGAAAAAGTTTCAGTATGTTGAGTGGGATACCTTAGTAGAAAAAGCAGAACTTGCATAAGGTTTTTTTTTTTTTCTACATATACCTGGTATTTGCGTTGTTTACTTAAAAATGGACCCACACCTTTATTTTTTGAAACATAGCTTCCTCTTACTCAGGCCTCCTCCATTCATGGTATTATTATAACTTGACAGCTATGTGTATTACACTAGTGATCCTTTCTTACTACCCACTATTGATACCGTTAGAGAACCTTTACATGCACCATAAAAGTCTTTCCTACCCCCATTTTTAATTGTGATCCAACCTCATCCATCCAGTCTCCACCCAGTGGACTGATATTTTAACATTCAAATAAGATTATCTCATTTTTTGCTTAAACTCTTCATTCATTTCTACTTACATTTGAAATAAAATCTAATGTCTTAAATGTGGTCCTCAGTTTTCTATTTCTCCTGCTTTTCTCTTAGGTCAGCCTTGTTATCTTTCTTCATATACTCTGAAAACCCCTTTTCTACAAAATTCTTTTCTCATCTCAGGCCTTAGCAAGTTGCATTTGCAAAAATATTAAAGTGTAAGAATGTATGGAAAATTCAGGAAAGAAAAAAGAGTTCTGTATGAATGTGGCGTAGGGACATACCAGGAGTGGATACAAAGATTAGCTCATATACCTCAGAATATATCTGTGTTAATGTTTGTGTAAGTATGTGTGATAATATATTCATTATGTAAATGCATATATCATCATATTTTTCTTGGTAAATCAAGATAAAGTGTAATAAATTCAAGTTAGCAAGCATCATCAAATTTCTCTTACAATATAGGTCATATAAATTATTTAACTTTTTGAGCCTCAGGCTTCTCATCTTAAAAAAAATAATACCTACTTACAGGGCTGTTGTGTTTTAGAGATTATTTTTCTGTAAGGCACACTAAGCACTCAGCACATTGGAGCTATTTTGTGCACATCAGGGAGTTAACAGCAGTGAGGAATGTTAAACACAAAACACAGATATTACTCCCAATGAGATTATAAGCTCTCTCAGAACAGAAATCTTTAAAGGGCAAAAGAGGTAAGTGCCCATTAACCTACTCATCTTTTAATATAATGACTAGAAATACTAAAGCTTTCTGGACTGAGAATTCCATTTCCCAACTGCAGACTTCTGCCATAAGGTCACTGAGGAAAGCTTTTTGATGGTGAGCATTGACCTCAAATATTTAAAGAACTAATATTTCACCATGTTTGTGTGGTCAGGACCTATTCCCCTTTAGGTTCAACCACTATATATGTCTCTCAGATTAAGCAATAATTCCAATAATAACGAACATTTTTAACTTGATTATCTTTTGCTAATAAACCTTCTAGGACCACCTTAGCCCAGCTATATCATTCAGGAAAGGAGCTCAAAATTACTACATTAGTTCAGTTTAAAAAAAATCTTATGAGCAGGTCAGATAATGGAGACTATTGTCATGCATAATGGAAAATGAATATAGAAAATATCTAAGAAAACAAGTTAAATTCATAGTTTATGTCTCAATTTACAAATAACTCAAAAGTTTAGACGTAGGGTAGCCTGGGTGACTTAGTCGGTTAAGCATCAGACTTTGGCTCAGGTCATGATCTCATGGTTCACGAGTTTGAGCCCCCCTCTCTGTACTGACAGCTCAAAGCCTGGAGCCTGCTTCAGATTGTGTGTCTCCCTCTCTCTCTGCCCCATACCCTGTTCGCTGTCTCTCTCTCTCTCAAAAATAAATAAACATAAAAACGTTTAGACTTAAAAATAGATAAATTGAACCCTGTCCTTTACGACTTTAAGTCACAGGACTCATGAGGACCGGTTTTTTTGTTTTTGTTTTTTACCCAACTGTTAATGCCTCTGGTAATTACCATAAATCCAACTTGTAATATTCTAACATTCAAGGATTTTGTTTTGGCTGGAATCCATACTTGGAGAAAAAGTTTTAAAAAGAAATTCAACTTCAAAATGTTAAAGATCTGCTTTGATACTAACTGGGAAAAGCCTACTGCAGTAGCCTGAAGGTATGGATCAGGAGTTTATAAACTCAGTAACATATTTAGTAATAATTTCATCGTACAGAAACATTTGTGTTTTGATTGAAATTATGCCAAACACCGAACTCAATCCAAGGGATTTTCTATGGCACAGTTATTCACTTGGAAATATATGGCTTCCCTAGGATAGAAGCTTAAATATTATATTATCTCCAGTATTCGATGGCTCTTAAAGAACAAGAGAGAAGTAGAGATAGAATGAATATGGCACTGGCCTAGTTCATTACATTTGGTGTGAAATGTAGGTATGAGTCCTGGGTAGTAGTTTCATTACACTGGGCCAATAACCTCTTCATGTCTCAGTTTACTTCTGGGGATGATGGTAATGGTGCTTGCGATGAATTGAGGAGATAATAGCTATAAATTGTGTGTATTGCTCTGGCAGATTAGGGTTCCCAGGAAGCCAACTCTGATTCGAAGTTTAAGTTCATTAGAGAGTATTCATGAGATAAACACGATGGAAGGAAATTCACAAAAATGGGATTAGGCAGAGGGAGAAGTTGAGCAGAAATGCAATCTCAATGGAAGCCTTAGCCAATCCATGGAGAGTTCTGTAGATGGGGTGAATCTTCAGGAAAGTCTTGAGTTTGGATGGGAGGAATGAGTCTTTATACACCTTCGTGGATCAGTCATTAGATGCAGGCCATCTGGAATAGATGAATGACCTTGACTGAGGCTCTCTCTTCAGCTGAGGTAATTAATGAAGCAGCCTTGACAGTTGGGAGCTGTCAACCACCAGCAGTACTTCCAGCACCTGGGATAATAATCAACCCGCCATTTCTGAAGGAGATCTGGGCAGCACTTTCATGTCCACCACATTTAGTCACAAAATCATAAGTGTTTAACAGTATATGTTATTATAAGAAGGGTCATCTTTCATATTTCAAAAAGATCTCAGAAGTGCCATTCTGCCTCTTTTATTTCAGTTCAACTGCACTGTTTTTCTACCTGAATTTTCTCTACTATATTTGGTCAGATACCCTACAAGGTGTCTTTCATATCTCGTATCACTTAATTTTCATAACAACCTACTAAATTTTGTATCATTTTCAACAAGTTACTCTGAAGAAACTGATGTCAAAATGGAGTGTGTAAGTTTTTCACTTACACATCCACTGTATAGTGAAATATGAATTTAACCCCTATATATTTTTAATCTAAGTCCTATGATATATTTTATTTAGAACTTTGGTATGAGTGAACTTTGCTATGATTTATAGTTTATTCAAGCTATTTTGACAACATCTTTTAATACCTACAAGGATTTTACTTTAGCATATGCTGTAGGCAACAATTATCAAATTAAGATTAAGTGCTAGATCTTTTAATTTTTATATGATTTTATAAGTAGGTTAATTGCATGGATTTCATTTAATTATTAAAAATTATATTTCATTTGGATAGATGGATTGGTAGATCTAGAATTTTCATGAACATCTGACAAGTATTCTTATATATTTTATAAAATACATTGGCTCTTGGGGCACCTGGGTGGCTCAGTCAGTTAAGTATCTGACTGTGGCTCAGGTCATGATCTCATGGTTCATGGGTTTCAGTCCTGTGTGGTGCTCTGCTCTTACAGTACAGACCCTGCTTGGGATTCTCTCTCTTCCTGTCTCTCCTCCCCTCCCCCACTCACACATGTGTCCTCTCTCTCTCAAAATAAATAAATAAATAAACTTAAAAATACATGTATTGGCTCCATAATTTCTTTTTATACTACTCACTTATTTCGATTTGCAAGCACAAATTAACTAATTAAAAAGGGGACTTACCTAACCATTAAATAATACAACGGACCGGAAATATCAAAAGATATAATGCTATATGCACCCTTTAGGTGGTCTTCAAACACAAAAACTTTGTCTTCTGAGATACAACAGAGGAGCATAAGCAGTACACCGTGAGAAGATAGAACAACTGGTATTTTGAAGTAGTTCCTTCTGTGGGTGAAGTGGGTGGCATATTCAGTGAAGGGAGTGATGATCTAGGGACATATCTCAATAACCAAGAGCTCAAAAAAAAAAAAAAAGCCTTGGAGCTATGGAGAAAGTGAAAAGGAAATCTAAGTGAAAAAAAGCACAATGCATCATGGGCATACAGGTCTTGAAGTAGACGGATAACAGGAATAGCTTTTATTTTTGCCTGTGACAAAAGATTGCAATAATATGCAGCATGTTAGTGTTGGCTATTTTAGAACGCTTCCAAAACTGTTATTCTTAGCAGTTTCATGGTAGAAGAAAACAGCATCAGCCTCCAGGTCATGGGATCAGAGATTCCAACTTCATCACAATGAGATTTACTAGAAAGTCCTCCCAGGTTATGGGACCTGGTTTTCAGACAGTTTTAGCCTCTGATGGTGATATGACCTTTTCTGAAAAATCTTTTGTGAGTGTGTCTTCAAGGTATTTTAGAGATAAATTGGAATCTGTTGCTTTGGGACACGGCTGCCATAATAAGATGAATTTTAAACAAGAAATTCTTGGAGTGACTTAGGTTTTCCCAGTTTTTCTCCCCTTCAGAAGAACAACAACTTCAACTATTCATGGACAAAGCAAAACTGAGAAAATTCTTTGGTGGAGTCAGAGCTCCCCTGTATCACTGAAACCAAGACAGACTAAATTAGAAGGGTTAGAAGAGCAGCTATTCAGTAACCACATTTCCCCTTGCCCAGGCTGCCACAGCACCATACTTAGAGGTTTTGCTTGCTGGTTCCTGAAGTGGTAGAAGAGGGCCTTGGGTCGACATCTAGCTTCCCCATCATTATGGGTCACTTCTTGGGAGATCCTACTCTGGTCTTACCTCATGGGGATCATGGAGGAATCTATGGGGCTTGACCATGGGGAATCTGATTGTGATAGGGAAGGGGGAGGGGTTTGAAACAACCAGCACTTGTATCTGAGCTAACCAAGTTCCTACCTGCAGCACTCAAGTAGTAGTCCCAACCAGTGTCTTTGCTTACCTGCAGAGCCAAGATAGTGGCACAGTTTGACTAGGGAAGATGGTAGAGCACAAGTCTGCCTGATTCTGGTCCTCAAAAAAAGAACCTTGAAAGCCCTGAAACCTGGTCCCCTGCACCCACCCCCACTACCCACCCAGGCAGGGGAGCTTAGTCATAGTCCACCTACTAATGAGTATAGCTCCTTGGCCCTACCCCACCAGAAAGGCTGTTCAGAACCCCTGGAAGCCCTGTATCCTAGCAGCACTTGAGCAGAGAGTCTACCAGGCAAAACTTATTATCCACAGAGCAAAGCCAGTGGCCCTGTTCAGCTAGGCATTTGGGGGCTTGAGTTGGCTTAAGTGAAGACCACAAAGATCCTTTCTCTCCTTGGAGCTGGTTCTCCCACTCTCCAGACAGGGAAACTAATTCATAGCCCTGCGCATTGCTGAATACAGCCTTCAGCTTGCACAACTAGAGAACCTAACTAGAACACATAGGAAGCAGCATATCCCATCCAAGAGGCCTACTTATAGTGGCACTTGAACAGAGAGCACAGCTGGTAGCTTTCCCCATCAGCAGAGCAAAGCCAGTGGCCCTGTGTTGCCAGGAAATTCAGTTTACAGTCTTGTCTGATTCATGTCCTCAAACAGTGAGACATGCAAGCCTTAGCACATGTTTTCCTGCCCTTCCAGAGCAGGGACGCTAATCCACATTCCTACCTAAATCTGAGTGTAGTACCCAGGCTTATCATCCAGGAGGCCTGACCAGAAAACTCAGGCAACTATGGAGCCCATCCTGTGGCTTCACTTGGGCAAGGAACCAAGCCAGCAGTTTTACCCAACTGTTCTAAGCCAGGGGCACCTCCTTACATCAGAACTCAAGCAGTGGCCTCACCCCAAAATAGACCCTGATAGCAAGATTTACCTGTCCAAAGACATTAACCTGCTGACATATTCATAAACTCAAACTGAGCTGAATGGTAAGGAATTGTCTCTGCCAAACACCTTACGATGGTTCAACATACCTATATCAGTAAATGTTATATATCACTTTAAAAGAATGTAAGATAAAATTAAATGATCATCTCAGTAAATCCATATTAAAACATTTGACAGAATTCAACATCCTTTCATGATAAAAACTCTCAACATATTGGGTATATAAGACACAAACCGCAACACATGAAGGGCCATATATAATAAGCCCACAGCTAACATAATACTCAGTGGTGAAAGGTTGAAAGTTTTCCTTCTATGATCAGGAAAAAGACATGGGTACCCACTAACACCACTCTTACTGGAAGTCCTAGCTGAAGCATTAGGTAAGAAAAAGAAAAGGCATCCAAATCAGAAAGGAAGAAGTAAAATTATCTCTGGAGATGATATGATATTACACATAGAAAATCCTAAAGAGTTCACCAGAAAGAGTTAAAACTAATCAATGAATTCAGTAGTTGCAGGATATAAAATCAAAATGCAGAAATCAGTTATTTCTATATACTAACAGCAAAATATCTAGAAAAGAAATAAAACGACCCTTTTCACAGTAGCACCCAAGACAATAAAATACTTAGGAATAAATTTAACCAGGAAAGTGAGAGATATGTATACTGTAACAATTTGATGAAAAAAATTAAAGAAGACACATATAAATGGGAAGATACCCTGTGTTCATGGATCAGAAAAATTGATACTGTTAAAATGTCCATTCTATACAAAGCCATCTATAGATTCAGTGAAGTTCCTATCAAAATTTTGGTGGCATTTTTCACAGAAGTAGAAAGTTTTTCTTTCTCTTTTTTAAACTTATTTTTAGAGAGTGAGAGAAAGCACAAGCAGGGGAGAGATACGGAGGGAGAGAGAGAATCCCAAGCAGGCTCCACACTCAGTGCGGAGCCCAATGCGAGGTTCTATCCCATCACCCTGGGATCACGACCTCAGCCATACACATAACTGACTGAGCCATCCGGATGCCATGAAAGTTTTTCTTAAAATTTAGTTCATTAGTATTTTTCCCAGAAGTAAAAATTTGTTTTGTTTTGTTTTTGAATTCACATCAAACACCAAAAGACTCCAAATAGCCAAAGCAATCCTGCAAAAGTCAAAGCTGGAGGCATCACAATTTCTGATTTCAAACTATATAACAAATGGATGGTAATCAAAACAATATGGTACTGGCATAAAAATAGACACATAGACCATTGGAACAGAATTGAGAGCCCCCCCAAAAAACCTATTATTAATGAATATTTGACAAGGGAGGCAAGGATACTCAATGGGGAAAGGATAGGATCTTCAATAAACAGTGCTGGGAAAACTGGATAATCACCTGCAAGAGAGTGAAATTGTACCTCTATTATACACCTGTCACAAAAATTAACTCAAATTGCATTAAAGACTTAAACATAAGACCTGAAACTGTAAAACTCCTAGAAGAAAACACAGAGGAAAAGCTCTTTGACATCTGTCTTGGTGATGACTTTTTTGGGTATGAACCAAAAACACAAGTAAGAAAAACAAAAATAAATAAGTGGAACTACATCAAACTAAAGGCTTCTGCAAAGCAAAAGAAACAACAAAATGTAAAAGCAGCCTTTGAAATGGGAGGAACGTATTTGCAAAACATCTACCATGTAAGGGGTTAACATCCAAAATGTGTAAGGAACTCAAACAGCACAGTAGCCAAATGAACATTCTAGTAAAAATGGACAAAGTACCTGAATATGTTTTTTTCTAAGAAGACATACAAATGGCCAACAGATATGTGAAAAGGTGCTCAGCATCACTTAATCATCAGAGAAATGCAATCAAAACCACAAAGAGCTATCACCTCACATCTGTTAGGATGGCTATTATCAAAACTGTAAAAGATGACAAGTGTTGGCAAGAATATGAAAAGAGAATATTTGTGCATTGTTGGTGGGAATGTATACTGGTGCAGCAACTATGGAAAACAATATGGAAGTTCCTCAAAAAATTAAAAATAGAACTGCTATATGCCCCAGCAGTCTCACTTCTGGTTTATATCCAAAGGAAATGAAATCAGGGCCTCAAAATATATCTGCACCCCCATGTTCATTTAAGCATTATTCACAAGCCAATATATGTAAACAACCTAACCATCTACAGATGAAATGATACAGATTGTTTTATACACACACACACACACACACACACACACACACACACACACACTGGAATATTATTCAGCCATGAGAAAAAGGAAATCTTGCTCTTTGCAACAACATGGATGGACCTTTAGAGCATTATGCTACATAAGTTAGAGAAAGACAAATACTGCATGATCTCACTTATATGTGGAATTTTAAAAAGCTGAAGTCGAAGAAACAGAGAGTAAAATGGATGTTGCTGGGGGTTGGGGGTTGGTGGATGGAGGAAGTAGGGAGATGTTGACCAAAGGATACAAACTTCCAGTTATAAGATTAATAGGTTCTGAGTATCTAATGTAACAAAGCTATATTATGTACTTGCATGTTACTGAAAGAGTAAAATGTTAGTGAAAGAGTTCATTTTTTCACCAAAAAATGAAATGGTGGTTCTGTGGTGGAGGTGTTAGCCGACCCTACTGTGGTAATCATTTTGAAGTATATAAGGATCAAATCATCACATTGTACATCATAACAGTGTATGCCTTAAATTTATATCATGTTGTATGTCAATTATATCTCAATAATACTGGAAAACAAATGAATAAAATTCTGTGCTTCCCAAAAGGCCAAGCTTCAGTTAGATAAGGACTTGTGCTAGAATGAACACTCAGTGCACTGCCTCCTTCTTTGAGAAAGTTGTACTGTGAAAAACGAGAAGTTAGCTGAATGAAACCATGTTTTTAGCGATTTAGTTGATTTACATTTTGGCTTAACGTCCTTAACTTATTGTAGTCTGGTCATGGACAGGCAGCCGTGAACTTGGTGTAGCATAGTTTTACATGTATCATTTAGTTTAATCCTCAAATCTGTGCTGTGAGAAATAATTATTAACTCATTTTACAAGGAGTTGAGATCCAGAGTTAGTGCAGTTCACTTAGGTGTCTGCAGTTAGCAAGTACTGGTTGAGGATTTTCGATGCAGACTCTTTTGTCCTCCTGTTGATTACTGTGCTTTATTGACATTTGGGATATAAATAGCTTAGAAGTTTTTACACAATAATTTTTAAATGACATCTCATATATATCCCAACACATAAAATAGATAGTAATAGATGTGTTTGGTTTCATGTGAAATAGCATAGAACTTGACATCTTACCTCCTCAGATTCCATCAGTCCCATCTGCCTTATTCTCTATCCCTAGAAACAGCTTGAACCCCTCAGACTAGATTATCCTAGAGATTGGCATAGTTATAGACTCCAGTTAAGTTTCATTTTGTTCACTTGATAACATGACCAAAGTATGTATGTATGTATTTAATCACAGTACAAAAAGTAAAACATTGTTTTGTGGATCAAAACTATATAGAACAAGAGGAAGTCATTATTTGAAAGTCTGGGGGATGCTGTTAGAATCAACACCAAATCCAACAACCTGGGAATGTCTTAGCTTCTTGTTTCAATGGCTCCTCTCCATTTCACTTTACCATGTTTTTATTGGCACAAAAAATCATTTGGGAAACACATATGTGATGAAACAAGCATGACTCCTCAGTTTATTTTTTTAACTAAGCAGGTACATGTTAATTCCATTAATTTTTTTTTCAGAGGATGTTGAAAATATATCAGTATTTCTACTATTTTATTATGAACTTATTAGAGTCATTTGCCTCAGGTTAAAATAAAAGTATAAATACATTGTTTCTTTCACTGAAAAGAACTTCTTTTAAGGCCTGGAGGGATAAAGTTTGAATTGCATCTGTGATCACTGATGTTTGTATATTGAAATTTGCATGCAACTAAGGTTCTACTTTGTATTACAGGAATGATCAACATATCTGTTAAGATTGCATTTCTTCCAGACAAAAGCTAAGGATAAAAATGTAGAGTTAACAAAGACACTTTGCAATGTGAAATGTGTTATATGAAAACAACTCTGTTAACATAAAATATTTATATGTCATAACCTTAATTTTAGTAAAATAATTTTATGGTAATTATTTGGCTTATTGCCCTCAAAATATTTCTTAAAATATGCTTCCATTATTGAAACCATAGTGAAAAAGCCACAAACATCACTCAAATAAATATTCCTGATTATGCAGTTCACCATCACGAGGAAGTACATTATTAAATATCAAAGCTTTTGCTAGTTGCACTCACATTCTTCTTGGTAGTAGTTACTGCCATTTGCCATTCCATAATTTACACTCTGCTCAGACCTAACCACTTGCAGCTTCTAAAGCAAACAACCAGTTTTAAGTTTAGGTGGTTGCTGACACTGTTCTTTTTATCTGGGAATCACTCTCCCCTTTTAATAGAGTAATTAATGCTCCCTGCTATAACAAAGCCCCCACAATCTCATTGCCTTAACATATGAAGATTTATTACATTTCATCAAATCTAAGCTGCCATCTATTGTAAGATGTATTATTTTATGTAGTGCCAAGGAAGAAAATGAATTCTCCCATTTAAACTATAGCACAGTGTTTCCTTATCACCCTTATTTTGAGAAGCATCCTTATTACAGAGAAGTTAAAATGTAGAGGGGAAAAATACCTGAGAATCAATGCAATATTGTATTTATTTACCTTGTGCACAGTGTACTAAAGATTATCTAGCTGTAAAGGGTCTCCACTAGGCTGTGACTATGGCATTCTGGCTCTTTCCATTTGAGGATCCTCTCTACCCCGGAGGCTTCTGAGTTCTCTGTAGGATCTAATCCATCTGGATTATCAAGATGCCACAAGAGAGAGAACATAGATAGAGGATGGTTATTTCAAGAGTCAGGTTTAGGTGTGTCTTTTGTTGCTATCACCCACGTTCCTTTGGCAGCACTGATTACATGATCCATTTAGATTTACCAGGAGGAGGAGTGTAGTCTTCCTATGGTTTAAGAGGAAAATGAAATGGTGTGAAGATCACATGGCAGAGCCACTCCAATTCAGCCCCTGTCACTTCCACTCATCTCTCAAAACTTAGCACAAAAATCTCTGTTCAATTTTTTTCTTCCATCTTATTTGTCCAAGTGAAAATGACTGTACTTTCTTTTGTGCTGTACCAATTTTTTAAAAGTGTTTATTTATTATTTGAGAGAGAACGTGCATGAGCAGGAGGGAGGCAGAGAAAGAGGAGAGACAGAATCCCACGCAGGTTCCATGCTGTCAGCATGGAGCCCTACTAGGGACTCGATCTCACGAATCATGAGATCATGACCTGAGCTGAAATCAAGAGTCAGACACTTAACAGACTGAGCTACCCAGACGCCCTGATTTTCTGATACAAAATTAATAGTCCTGTGTGTTTGTATTGGACAGTGTCATAATCTGATTGGGCCGTCATAGCAAAATACTGTAGATTGTGTGGCTTAAACAACAGAAACTCATTTTCTCATAGTTCTGGGGTCTACAAGTCTAAGATCAAGATTCATTTCAGGTTCCTTTCTAGTGAGACCTCTAACTTGCTTGTAGGCAGCTGCCTTCTCACAGCTTCTTCTCACGTCCTTTTCTCTGTGTGTGCACAGAGAGAGAGAGATATCTCTGGTGTCTGTTTCTCCTCTTACAAGGATATCAGTCCAATTAGATTAGGGCTCCACCTTTATGGCTTCATTTAACCTTAATTACTCCTTAAAGGCCCCATCTCCAAATACAGTGACATTGGGGGTTAGAGCTTTAACATATGAATTTTGGAGGGAAGCAATTTAGTCTATAATAGATACCAAGTTTTTTTTTTTTGTTTGTTTGTTTGTTTGTTTGTTTTTATCGCTGGATCCCCTGTACCTGATAAAGTTTAGAAAACTAGTACATTTATTTAATTGAATTGAAATTAAACTAGATGATGAGGGAAAACAGTTGGATTCTAGTCCTAGAATTTATATTAATTATCTGTGTAACTTTGAGCAAGTTGCTTTAACCTCTTCAGGCAAAAGTTTTTTATCAAAACATTTTGAGGCTCAGTAGGTTGGGCATCCAAATTCAGCTCAGGTCACAATCTCATGGTTCCTGAGTTCGAGCCCCGCATCGGGCTCTCTGCTGCTAGTGCAGAGCCCTCTTCAGATCCTCTGTCCCCTCTTTTCTACCCCTACCCCCATTCATGCTCTCCCTCTCTCTCTCTCAAAAATAATCATTAAGAAAAGAAAAAAGAAACTTAAAAAACAAAACATTTTGAGAATTATAATAGATGATCCTTAAGTCTTCCTGAGTGCTAAAATTTATATTTTATGTGACACCCACAATAAAAATCAATGAAAGATCTAACTCTCAAATGGAGCTCACAATTTAAATGTACACACATCTGTTAAAAGCAACAGATTATATTCCTGCATTGGTCACAATTTGTATTCATGCAAATTAATGATAGAAATCATGATTCCTGTTCTTGTAACTACATTCTGGCACATACTGATGACATAACATTATTTCAATTTCCCTTGCTATTGATCTGGTTTAGGTATATATTCTAATTCTTCTTTGTTATCAGGGAGTTCTTTGGCAAGTCTTTACTCACTTATTCCATTTCTGCAATACAGATAAGGAGATTTTCATATTTTAAAACACTAGTGAGTAGCATTCACATAAGAATATCTTTCAAAATATCCTTCCCTGCTCACATTCTGTTTTTCTCAAAAATAAATATAACATTAAAAATGAAAGAAATTTAGAAAGAAATTTAGAAAGAAAAAAGAAAAATAAAATTGAAACCTATGTGAGGTTATGGTTATGTTAATTAGTTTGATTGTGTTGATCATTTCACAGTGTATACAAAGCATCAAGTTATAACCTTAAATATATATAGTTCCTATTTGTCAGTTATGCCTCAGTAAAACTGAAAAATAGAAAAAAATGAAACACACTAAAAGAATGGAATAGAAGGAAGTATCTTCTCAAGTATTTAATTCATAAGCTTAAAGGAATATAGACTCATAAACCATCAAGCACTAAAAGCATGCACTAAGGATCAAATGAAATTGAAACTAAGTATCTTCATTAGAAATGTAATTATCTGAGAAGAAATGTTTGAGAGTAATAAAAACCTTCAGTTAAAAAGAGAAGTGGGATATATTAGTTTAATTGTTTTTTAATGAAAAAAGTATCAAGAGAGTAAAATAATATATTCCAGCTAATAACAATATTAAAATATGTTGGCTTTTTTAATAGGAAATAACCATTTTAGTGATAAGAATGCTTCCTTTCTTGCAGATCTTCCTTGGTAAGTTTTTTTGACTTATATGAGCTAGGGACTTCCACATTTATTTATTTTAATTCACATAATTATTCTCTGAATAAAGTGTTATTTCCATTTTTGTAGATGAGGAAACTGAGTCTCAGAGAAATTAAATTCCTTAAGGGCACATGGACATTATGCATCCTGGATTTCACACCCACATTAACTTGATTTTAATCCCATATTTTTTATACCTTAACCTTACTCTGGCATTTAGTGAAAGGTGATTCATTAAAATATAAAGAAAATGGAAATAGCCAAGTCCACTTTCAATGAAAAATGAGATGGGACTATTTTTAGTGGCAAAATGGATTTGGAACTTTGCTTTGTAATGAAATGCTGGCCCTTTACAAGTTAGAAGCTGATGATCTTTAAATCATGGCTCATTTGAGTCAGTTTACTGAAGGAGAACAAAGATTAAAAATGGAAAGAAAATACAAGGGATACTGGCTTTATCCAGTAATGTGCTAGACATAAAAATAGCTGATTAACACAAAGTTTTTACTTCTCACATAGTTGCTTTGATACTGAACAGTCTTAGACACATTTGTCCTAAAACCAAATGATTCCTTAGAGACCTTTTTTTTCTACCCCCAAAGCAGCAATACACCTTAAGAAACCCTTGTTGGCAGGAGTCCCCAAGCTGCTGCAGTGTTTTGTGTGACAAAATATCTGACAGAAACTCCTCTCACTGGGACAGCCATTAGAAGCCCAGGAAATATGCCAATGGAATAAGTAATCCGTCAGCCTAGGAAGATGTGCCTCCTTGGCTTTTTCATGTTATTTTGAACAAAATCATAAAATAAATGTGTGTCATTGTCATTGACATCTGAAAGATATTTTTAAAGTGTTATATAATTATTTACATAACTATTGAAGAAAGTAACTTGTGGTAAATAATTATTTTATCAGTGATTTACTACACCGTTACTGTTCTACAACAGAGGTTTTCAAAATTGCATTAGAACCACCTGGGGATGCTTATTAAAAGCAAATTGCTGGACCCCAACCTTCAAGTCTGGTGATTTAAGTTTGGGCAGGGTTGATAATTTACATTTTTAACAAGTTCCCAGGTGATGCTGATGCTACTGGTTTGGGGACCACATTTCAAGAATCTTTGGTCTAAAATACATGTAAGATTTTTGGATTTGCAAACTAAGATTCTTTGTTGATCATTTACAATCACTTAGAATCCTTTGTATTCAGGAAAATATTATAAATATGTAAATATAATTGTCTTTGAAAGGCTGCATTTCCAGCCATTTGTTAACTTACCTTTGGGCCTAGATGTTCACTGTCCAGTACAGTAAACATTTAGGTACACGTTTATGCTATTTAATTAATTAAAATTAAATAAAGTTCAAAGTTTAGTTGTTTAGTCACACTAGCCACATTCAGTTGTTTGATAGCTACATGTGGCTAGTGGCTACCAGATTAGACAGAGAACATTTCTTTCAAAAGTTAAGGAAGACTATTAACTTGTTGTGTACGTAGCCTAAACCCAGGCCAGCCTCAACAGAAGCAGAGCAGGCAGGTCCATCTGTGACATGATTTCAGGCATTTGGCCTTCCTCACCATCCCCCTCCACCTCTGAGCATCTGCGCCTGTGCATGCACACCCAATGCATGCACATGCAAACACACAGGATTTTCTCATCTAATATCGCATATTTAAAAGCTAACCTTCAGGGCGCCTGAGTAGCTCAGTCAGTTAAGCGTCTGACTTCAGCTCAGATCATGATCTCATGGTCTGTGAGTTCAAGCCCTGTGTCGGGGTCTGTGCTGACAGCTCAGAGTTTGGAACCTGCTTTAGATTCTGTGTCTCCCTCTCTCTCTGCCCCTACCCCAGTCATGATCTGTCTCTCTCAAAAAATAAAGAAACATAAAAAAATTAAAAAATAATAAATAGAAAGTAAAAGCTAACCTTCAAGGCTTGGATCTAGTTTAAAGACATACATAGAAACATTGGTTTGTTGTTTATCTTAAATTCACATTTAACTGGGTGGCTGGTACTTCACTAAATCTCACAATCTTAGTTAAGAATAAAATTGCAGGGGCACCTGGGTGGCTCACTTGGTTAAGCATCTGACTCTTGATCTCTGCTCAGGTCATGATCTCGTGTTCATGAGTTCAAGCCCTGCGCCGGGCTCTGTGCTGACAGCATGGAGTCTCTTTGGGATCCTCTCTCTCTGCTCCTCCTCCAGTCACTCCTTCTCTCCCTCTCTCTCAAAATAAGTAAATAAACATTAATTTTTTAATTGAAAAAGTCTATGGATTTTTGGAACAGTTAAATGAGCAAGCAGTTGCAAAATGCATAAATGAATGCTTGGTCAATATTTGGCAGTAGTGTATGTCTTTTTCTACTTCATATCCTTACCTAAGTCCTTTTCCTGTTTGGGCACTCCGCATAGGTGGAAGCTCAGATACAGAGATATCTATTGGTCTTCAAACTTTCTCATTTGACTAACTAGAAATTTATGGCTAAATTGTTGTGAATTTTCGTAACTAAGCTAAGTTCCCGTATTCTACCTTGAAAAAATTAGATGCACAGAAATAAATGAACTAAGTGTTATTTAAGCTCTGGAACAGGTTAATAAATGTATCTAGTAACAGTGAAAAATCCTTATTGACATGAAATGCTGTGTATAGATTAGATATGAGGTATAGTGCAGAGGAAATAATTTCCTTTGGGTATATCTTAAAAATTTCTCAAAAAAACCTCATGAAGTTGGATAAGGAACTTTTTTCAGAATGCAGAAATGTTGCAAGAAGCCTAATAGTAAGCCTGTTTCTGTACCGCTTCACTTCTTTATAAATTAAAATGGTGTTTCAGTCTGATTCTAGTTGTGATTTTATTGCCATGAATATTCATATATAGAGAAAACAAATATGTATTTTTTAATTTTAAACTTCATTTTAAATACTTACATAAATAAGTCTAGATTTACTTAGTACTTTCAAAGTGGGAGGCTTATTATCATTCAAATCAAATTGATTTGTTAGTTGGTTTTTATTCAGATCAAATTAATTAAAATTTAGTACAGGTCAGCAAATACTGCTAAGTAATTTTCAATTGTTCTTAACTGATTATTAAAAGGACAATAATTTTCTTGGCCTTTTTAGATAAATTATGCCAATATTCTAGATTGAACATGTCTAACACTTTGCTTTCATAGATGGAACAAAGGAAAATGATACAACCTATCTTTGGTAATTTTACCTCATTGCGGAGATAAGGAGATAAGCAAAGTACTTACTTTGCTTTCTGGAGTTTCAAGAGTGTTCTTTAATTCAAGTTCTAAATTGATTATCCAATTATCAAGAGATTTTTACCTAACAAATGTGTAAAATCTTGGTAGAGATTCTATATTGTTTGATCACTAGACTGTGGTCCTTGTTTCCTCTTCCAAAGTGTATGCCCCTTTATGAGGGAGAGGAGAATAAATATGAAATAGGAGGCTGAGCCTGCTAAAGGAAAAATGGTTCCCTCAACAGTTAACCCTTTGAAATTGCAGTGTGGGTAGTTGCAATTAATTTGTGATCTCCCTTTCCAATCTCTTCTTATCAATGGAAAAAACCATCCAGTGGTAACATTGTTCCCCCTGTGTTATCCTTTGACAATTCCAAGCTGGAGGACTGAGAATGCCTTAGGGATATCAAAGGAATCACCTTAGAAGAGAACAGAAAACAATAAAAGCAAACACTTACCAAGTGCTTCAATTTGCGATGCACTTTTCTAAGTACTCTCTAGATGTTAACTATTTATATTGTCAACTGATCTCTGAGGTGGATAGTATTATTCTCATTTAAAAGATAAGGTAACTGGGACACAAAAACTTAAGTATCTTACCTAGTATCACTTAAGAATGAACTGGTGGTGATAAAATTTGAACCCAGGCAGTGTGACTCCAGAACCCCTGTTCTTAGGATTTATATACCTCATAAATGTAGGGAGATAGTCCTTTATAAGTCAGCTTTGTGCTATCCAGAAACCATTAGTATTGTGTGGAGCTCAAGTTAAATCTGGGAACAAAGTATTTAACCTAAATTGTTTTCCTTATGGTCTGTCACATATCTCTAGTTTGCCAGCACATTCAATCTTTCAACAAATGTTTAGTGAGATCTGCTACAATTGGGGGATTATTTGAGACTTCAAAAAAAAAAAAAAACACAGTTGGGTATTAAGGGAAATCAACTACAGTAAAACCTTGGATTGTAAGTAACTTGTTCTGCAAGTGTTCTGCAAGATGAGCAAAAATTTCTAATAAATTTTAACTTGATAAACGAACGATGTCTTGCATTATGAGTAGTACGCGATGCTGAATGTCTCATGATGACAAGTGGGTCAATGGTTCTTCTCTCTCTCTCTCTCTCTCTCTCTCTCTCTCTCCGGGATTGTGGGTGATCGTCTCCCATGCTTGGATGATTGGTCTCAGGCCATGGTGTTTGGCAGAAATCAGTGATTTTTCAAACGTTGGAAGGTGCCCACAACTGGCACTAGTGTATTTTTTGTCCCTTCAGAGCACCTGTGGACAGTCCTTTGCTTTTCCATACAAGAGTAAGCTTAGGAATCCTTTGCTTCCTTCTAGGCCAGGCTTCCTGTAGATATATACCCTTTCCTCTGCTGCCTTATTGCCAGTTACACTAAATATAGTATATGACAAGAGTTTATTAATTTACTTTACCATAGTCAACATCTGTATGAGCATATACAATGCTGCCATGAAGAAAAAGATAACTTTGAGCCAATAGATAGCAGGGATAGCAGGGATTAGTGATAGTGAAAATCATTCTACACAGTAACCCTCCTCTCTCTTGTCTCCCTCACACCAGCCACAAAGGTTTTCAAAGGTAAGTACAGGTTAATTTGTTTATTTTTGTCTACATTTTGTATTTTCTTTATTATTTTGTATTCTATTACAGTATTCTTCAGCCAAGGTATTATCTCAGGTTTGTATCCCTCTGGTGTTCTGCTTGTCCACACTAGGAAAGAATTGTTGGAAAGTTGCTTTAAATTTATAGTGTGGACATTTCTCTACAACTGTTGCTAGCCTCTCAGATTTCTTTGTAATGGTGTCTTAGTGTTTTACATAATTCCATTTAAATGGACACGCAGGTTGTCTGAAACCGTGTGCATGTGTGTATGAGTATGCATGTAGATTGGTTTTGGGGCTTTGGGAAATGAAAAGGTTTCGTGTTGTTACTTGTGGCAATAAAATTACCTGAGGTACCTGGATTCCCATGCCTGGCCTAAGATATAGAACAAGTTGGTACAGAACAAATATCAAATCTTGAATTATACTTGTAAGCTAATCTGTCACCTTTATTTTATAAGCATATTTATTTTTACGGGTGGTTCAGTTTTGTTTTGTTTTTTCTAATTGAATTACCTGTGCAGAACAGAAAGATACAAATGGTTACATCAAATCATCTAATGGGCAACTGAATTTAGGGGTATTTAAAATGTTACCATAATTAATGAAGCTTGTAGTAGACTTCTGGTTCTCTCCTATATCCAATTCTCCTTCAAGAAACACAAGAGGACCATGCTCCCTTATTCTTCTGCAGTTATGTGGAAATGTTGTGACTAGTTCTGCTGATGGATTGTGAAGGAAAGTTAATTAGGCCTGCTTCTATACTGAAGTATATAATTCCTATAGGAAGACTCTCTTGTACTTTTTTCCCTTATTAACGTAGGTGACTTCATATTCCAGATGGTATGGGGAGAGGATGGTAGAACTTTTATCAGCCTAGACTGGTATGTCACTATGTGGAATACTGCTGACCTGAAGAGTTGCTCAGACCTACAAGGAAATTTGCATGTTGTGTTAAGCCTCTGATATTGGAGGTTGTGTGTAATACACCCTAATCAGTCTATCCTGTTTAACACATATTATATATAATTCTACAAGCATTTGTTTTAAAATAGTCTTGGCCACTTGGGATTCTTGCTCTGTTGTAAATGTCTGGTAAGATTTAAAACTAGACAGCTAACAATGACATTGCAGCTGTATCATTGATTACAGTTTCATAAAATGATTCCAAAGATATTATGCCATTTGATTTTCCAGTCTTTATAAAAATTGAGTGAGGAAACTGAGTCATAGAGAATTTAAGTGACTGTATCCAAGTGCTCAGAAAAAGATGGAGTGTAAATGATTTCTCTTGCTTTTATTTTGCTAGTGTTAATAAATATACTCTTATTTTTCATGTGAAATATCCATATCATAATGATGACAAAAGGAAGAATGAAATATGGCTTGATATATATTTGGATCTTTAGAGATTCTTTAATTCATCTCCTAACTTATTTTAATGGTATTAATCTCTTACATTTAAATAATACAGGGATATTGCCTATAGCTTTCTTATGTGTTCCACATGGTTATTTGGTATGTCCATCAAAAAAGATGGTTTGAACCCCAAATAGTCCCTCTGAGAGAATTTAACTAGGAAAAGTGGATTCCAGTGATGATAAGACCTCAGGATCACAGCTATAGTAATGATGCCTATATTGTATCAGCATGACTCTACATCTTAAAAAAATGTTGCTGTGATCATTTGCTAATTTTCAGGGAAAGTGGCTCTTTTACCATTGTCTAAGAGAAGAAGAAAAAGAAATTTTGCTTTCTGTTATTTTTCCCCATGCAGTTTTTGGTAGTTAAATTGTGGATGGAACATTATGGCATATAAGAAACACATTAAATGTACACACTAGTAAACATACCTCCCCTCCCAGCTATAACATGTGCCTAAATGCACACTAATACACACATACACACACACACACACACACACACACACACACAGGAAAATACAGGCTCAGTCAATGTTCATTTATCTCACATTTCATACAGAGCAGAAAAATGCTTATATTTGTTTTTTCCTTTCTAGTTTGCTTTTCTAAACAATTCGGGATATATGACAATGAGATGACACAGATATATTACTCTGTGGAGATATGTGTGTTCCCAACATTGGCAAGTGGTTTGAGATTGATGACACAGAACTGCTCTAGCAGTTGATCTGGCATTGTAAGCGCTTCTCCTCTAATGAAAGAAGGAGCTACACATGGATCATAATTATCAAGAACTATTTGTTACTGTCAGTGGCAAAAGGAAATCACATTCAGTTTTACTGTGTGTGTATTAGATATTACTGCTGAAGATTAAATAAAGGTAATGCATTGTAGATACAGAAGGAATACATTAAAAATTAGCTGAGTTATTTATAAGATGCCACAATAGGATGCAAGAGTTCATGGCATTATCCAAAGTAATGATGACTTTGGCCTTGAACATGACTTACATATTCATGAAATAGTAAGTATTTTACTATTGTAGAAGTTTCTTTTTATAGAAAAAAAGCAACAAACATGTAATCACTGATATTAAATTCATTAGGGAAAGTAAGCTGATGAAATCTTTCTGGACCATCTCCAGCATTGTCAAAATATATTGTGGAATCATATGGCCATATCGTTGGGTACATGACCTGTTTTTCCAAAAAAAAAAAAAAAAATCTGAATGGGAGCACAAATACTTTAAAATATTTTTAGTGTTAAAAGAAGCAAAAACAAATATTGTGGTTTTGGCAGGGAATAGAGATATATGTGATTTTGTCTAAGTTCTTTAAATTGGTATGGCTTTACTAAGGTGTTTTAAAATCTGAGTTTGGGGCGCCTGGGTGGCTCAGTCGGTCAAGTGTCTGACTTCGGCTAAAGTCATGATCTCGTGGTCTGTGGGTTCGAGCCCCGCGTCGGGCTCTGTGCTGACAGCTCAGAGCCTGGAGCCTGTTTCAGATTCTGTGTCTCCCTCTCTCTCTCCACCTCCCCTACTCGCACTCTGTCTTTCTCTCTCTCTCTCAAAAATAAATAAACATTAAGAATTTTTTAAATCTGAGTTTAATGTTATTTAACTTTGAAACAAATGATGTACAGAAATACTGTTTGTATTACTGGGTATAAGTGTTCAAATATTCATAATAATGGACATAAACATGGGAAATACTGGTTTCATTTACATTTGTATTTGGCATTGTAATCACCTATTCACAACCCCAGCACACAGGTACCCGGTTTTCCTGTTAAATTGTTAAATTATCTTAGCTATACCTATGCAAGTATTAGAGGGATTGGGTTTATGGCAACCTAACAATTTGCTAACTGAGGGGAAAGCAAGTGATCTTCTACATTGTAAATCAGTTGCTACAACTGATGACCCTAAGCAGAAAGAACAACTAGAATTCCAGCTCCAGAATTCCCAGTGGGTACTGTGTAGTTTCACTGCAGCAGCTGTTCTACTTAGGCTGTGTGCATGTAGTGGGGTTTGGTCTCCCTGACCCCTCCTGTGCTTGTGCATTCTTGCTATACTCCAAAGTCCACTTTCAGATAATCTTTTTTTGCTGTTTTTTTGTTTGCTCCTTTACCAGTGTGGTAATTAAAGTATGTTTCTTAGAAGTTTAAACAATAAGTCCATGCCTGGTTGGTAGTTAACTATAATGATAGATGAGCCATCAATACATATTCTGTCGAGGCGTTCTAAAACAGGAGTTGAGGTGTCTGATGTATTCAACACAGGGTTTTAGCAAGGTTTTATAATAATTGAAATAAATGCTATGCTTGGTATTTTATGATTATTAGTTTACTTGATGTTATTTTTATTTTTCCTTTTGTTTTTTTTTTTTTCTAAGTTACTTCACCTGTTTTTCTTTGTCACTTAGAAGGCAAAACTTTTTAATGTTTTTTTTTTACATTTATTTATTTTTGAGAGACAGAGACAGAGCACAAGTGGGGGAGCGGCAGAGAGAGAAGGAGACACAGAATCTAAAGCAGGCTCCGAGCTGACAGCACGGAGCCTGATGCAGGGCTCAAACTCACAAACTGTGAGATCATGACCTGAGCTGAAGTCGGATGCTTAACTGACTGAGTCACCCAGGCGCCCCAGAAGGCAAAACTTTTTAAAAATTCTTTTGGGTATAGGATAACTGGAATGCTTGACATTATCAAGTACTATCAAGGATATGGAATTTTAGAACACTTGCATTGCTTGTGATGATTTAAATTTGCACAGTTGTTTTGGGAAAATATGTAAAAGTATTTACTTCAGCTACACAGCAACTTAAGCAACTTATTTTACTCCTGGATATATACCCAGCAGATATAAGTATTTATCCCTGTACAAGGCCTATATGAGAATGATCATAGAACTTTTATTCATAATAGCTGGCAGCAATGTAAATTTTTATTAGAAGTTGAATGGGTAAACAAAATGTGCTATGTTTCCAGAATGGAACACTTCATAGCAATGAAAAAGAGAACACTAATAGGTGCAACAGCATGGCTTAATTTCAAAGACATAATGTTGATAAAAAGAAATCAGACACAAAAGAGTACACACTATATGATTTCATTCATATGAAATTTAAAAAAAAAAACAAAATCAACCTCTGGTGATGGAGATTAGAATAGAATAGTAATTATCATTGTAGGGGGGATGCTACTGGCTGGGCAGGGACAGCAGAAAGACTTCTGGGACCCTGGAGGTGTTCTATAACTTGATATGGATGGTGGCTACATATGTGAATATGTGTAAAAATCCAGAGAAATTAAGATTTCTTTTTTTTAATTTGAGTAATCCCTCAATTAAGAAAAATGTATTGGTAATACATTGTAAGTAATAGATAAACTTCAACAAATACTGAGTTACTATTTTCTTATTTGACAATGTTAAGAGTTAAACTTAGACCGTGTGATATTTTCCATGCCCATATAAGAAAAGAAACTAATACCTTTTCTTCAGACGTTTGTATAATCCAGAGTTCCAAACTCAGTATCTTATCTTAATTTTAAACATTATTTTGTATTGTTTTTCTTAGTAATTTGAGACTTGAAGATGCTTTTGATTTCTCTTTGTGATAACATTTATAACAATTATTTCAAATTAAAATTTTACTACATAGTTTTGATAATTTCTACCAATTCATGTCTCCCTTGTACTTAAGGGTTTTTGATTACCTCCAAATATTCCTTCAAAGTTGAGTGATCAGTTTTCTAAATTCTGCACATATGACATTTCATATGTAAACAACCCTCTTCTAGGGTTAGGATTTTTTTTTCATCCCAAACTATACAATATTGTTTCTTTCATTTCTTCTCTTGAATTTAAAACAATAGATAAATCAGTCAGGCTTTTCTTTCTTTAAGTGATTTTAAAAGAATTTCAGCTTTATAATTGACAAGTAGAAATTATATATACTTATGGTATGAAACGTGATGTCTTGATACATGTATACACTGTGAAATGATCACAACAATCAAGCTAATTAAGTTATCTATCTCCTCATAGTTACTATTTTCATTCTTTTTCTGCGTATGTGTGTGTGTATGTGTGTGTGTGTTTGCAGTTGTGATTAGAAAACTTAACATCTACCCTCTGAGCAAATTTCAATTATATAATACAATATTGCTAACTGTCAGAGAGCACATCATGCTCTCTGTCAGATATCCAGAACTTATTTATCTCATGTAACTGAAACTCTGTACCCTTTGGTCAATATCTCCCTATTTCCTCCTCCTTCTTGCTTGTGTCAACGACCTTTCTACTCTCAGCTTCAATGAGCCTGGCTATTTTAGATTTCACATATAAATGAGATTATGCAGGATTTGTCTTTCTGTGTTTGGCTTATTTTACTTATTATAATCTCCAAGTTCATCCATGTTGTTGCAAATGACAAGATTTCCTTCTTATTTATGGCTGAATAATATTCCAGTGATGGTATATACCATATTTTCTGTATTCATTTGTCTGTTGACATTTAGGCTGTTTCCATATGTTGGCTATTGTAAACATGTTGTGATGAACATGGGAGAGCCAATATCTCTTTGTGATTCATATTTCATTTCTTCCAGAAGTGCAATTGCAGATCATATGGTAGTTCTATTTCTATATTTTTGAGGAACCTCCATACTCTTTTCCATAGTGGCTGTACCAATTTCTTTTTCACCAAAGCACAAGGGTTTCCTGTTCTCCAGCAGTTATCTCTTATCTATTTGATGATAACCATCCTAATAGGTGTGAAGTGATTGTTTCTTCCCTCTTCTTGCCTGGATTGTTGTATTTAATTTCAGCGTGTTGATAATAACTGCATATTTCAAGACTATATCTAGAGGTATTTCCCTTTTTAACAGCTCCATCTGGGACCTGGGATCCCTGAATTTATACCTATAGTTTTGTGTCTTTATTCATATTCAGAATTGAATTCACTATCATATCTTTGTAGTGTTTGTTTTAATTCGTTTGGTACCTTTACTTGATCACAAATTTTATGTATACTGAATTTGCATTTTCTTTCTTACACATTTATTATTTTCTTTTTGTTTATATATTCTCATTCTTTCCCTATTCATTTTTGGAGCGAATCTCAGATTTGTCCTCCTTATTATTTCTGCAATTTGGGAATTATGATTTTGTCCTTTTATGATTCTTACATCATTCACTTTTTATCATCATAATTATATTTACATTGCTTTCCTATGGTCCATACTGTAGCTAACTAATCTTTGCTTCTGTATTTTATTCAGTCACCTTTCTGGGTAACTTCTCTTTTCTCACTATCTCACGATCTAATCTTGTCTCAAAAATCCATATTTTCGTGAATTAGTTGAGATGACATAACATATATTGATTACCTTTTATATGTGTATTTTGCAAATGTTTATTTCCTTTGTGTTTCTTGTAGTTTTATCATATAGAACTTATTTCACAAGCTCTTCATGTCTTTTGATTTCTGCTTATTTGAACAATGGGTATCATAAAATAGGTGTGGTATTTGTTTCTTCCGTGTGGTTCATAGGGGCTGCTTTCATTCTTTTGCTTTCTACTTTATTGCTGTTACTAGATTCCTGTTACTAGATTGATGTTACTAGATTCCTATCATTTACTAAGCTCTAGACCAGCTTAGCAATTCATTTATCGAGGAGCTATGGGGAAGACAATACCTGCGAGATCTATTTGTAGCATATCTAATCAAGGAGCATTTTTATCTGTCCATTTTCTGTATTTGATGATGACACTGCACTGTGGTGTGACTTGCCTGGGCTCCTCCCAAGTGCTGCCCTCTTAATTAGGTAAGAAACATTATTTGAGGTGAATTTTCCTAACTATACCTGTAGATGATATTCTTTTTCCTATTGCAGCCTGTATCCTGGGTGTAACATTTATATAACCCAAGTGTTCCTGATCTAATATAGCAAAGACACCAAATGGTGGTGCCTTCTCCATCTGTCTAACACCCTGCTCTTTCCTTCTGCCCTCTCTCATGCTTTAAGCCTCTCTTATTTTTAATTTCCACAGATCCACACTCTATAAGATAAGCTGCAAGTTATTTCTTGGTCTCTAAGATTTATTATCATCGCACCACATTTAGCAGAAATAACTTTCATGTTTCTGCCATGTGTATAACCCTCTCTAATAACTTACAGATTTCCCACTATCCATAAAACAAAAGCAAGTAAATTGCACAGAAGTAGTAGTTTTTCTGATTGTGAGAATGAGAGTGATTTCCCCCAGGAAATCGCATAAGGAAAACCTTTTTGTCCTTTATTGTGCAATACATATGACTTCTTAATCATCAATAAATAAGTGAAATATTTTAATATCTCAATTTGAAGCCTTCTACATTCTTAACCTTTCTTATTCTACTAGATCACTTGTACTAGTACTCTTAATTCAGCAACTATTTGTCTTTATGGAGGCCTCTCATCTATAGATTATCTACTGTCCATTGCCTGTGGATGTCCATATTCACCTTTTACCCAGGTAACATTCCTTCATCCATAATTAAAGTCAGTACTATGCAATTACCTGTAATATTCATGCTCCACTCTTTCTCCATTATACATGCCTGGCTAAAGCCATCCATCCAAATAAGTTATGCCTTTATCCAGGAAGCTGAAATCAGCATAAAAATGCACACAAATAGGGGCACCTGGGTGGCTCAGTCGATTGAGCATCTGACTTTTGTGAGATTGAGCACTGCAGTACTGTGTCAGGCTCTGTGCTGTCATCTCAGAGTCTGGAGCCTGCTTTGGATGTTATGTCTACCTGTCTCTCTGCCCCTGCCCCACTCACACTCTGTCTCATTCTGAAAAAGAAATAAACATTAAAATTTTTTTAAATCACATGCAAATATTCTACTTGGATATAATTTACATTCTTGATTACACATTTAAAATATACACAATATTTCCAGTCTTCTTTTAGTTTCTTAATATGCTTAATTTCCTATTCTTCAAATAATTTTTATAAGTTGTCCTCCCTCCTCAAAGAACCAGTATTTTTGCATCTACTCCCTCCCTTTCTTATCTCACTTTTTCTAACAAAACGGAAGCAGTAAAGGAGAAACTTCCTCAGCTTCCTTTGACCAAGTTTATCATTGTCATTTCTTTTGTACTCACATTCTCTGCCTTTCTTTTTTTGTAGTGCCTCTACTTCTAAAGCCAACCTCAATAATTGCACTCTTGACCTCAGACTTTGTTATCTTCTTGAACATAATATTCTTGCAATTACATACTTTCTGTCCTGCAGTATCAAGTCTTTCTACCTACTAGTGCATTTTCTAAAGTATGCAAAATGGTATTTTATCAATAATCTTAAAAACATTACTGGGATATTAGGATAGGCTTAGCTCTGTTGAGGTAACAATTGAACTTGTATAACTCAGTGGCCAAACACAACAGTTATCTTTTCTTCATGTTGCAGTCCAAGATGAGTAGCATGGCTCTTCTTGGAGGCTCTCCTCAAGACTGACCCAGAAAACTAGGTTGCCTCCGCTCTTTGGTTGCTCCACATGGAACACAGGACTTTCAAGTTGCCCTTGAAAGGAAAAAGTAAGTATAAGACTGATGAGATGTTTTTAAAGATCATTGCCTGTAGATTGCATACATAATTTCTACCAGCATCTCATTGTCCAGATGCAGATTTGTGGTAGGAACCTAACTGCAAGGGATACTGAGAAATGTACTCTTCCTATGCCCAGGAAGAGGAAATGTGAATGCATAATGTTTTCCTTGGCATAGTCACACTGATCCCACCTGCCCCATTCAGCCATTGCTCTATGTCTTGGCTCTTCTTAAGAACAAAGTTCTTAAAAAAGATCTCCCTCTCTTCCCTGTTGAAACATCCTCCAATTCTTTTTTCTCTTAAACATTCAGCAATATATTTTTCATGCCCACTAACTTATACTGCTTTTATCAATGATCTGAAAGTTGACAAAGCAAATGATTGAATTTCTGTCCTCTTACTTATACTCCCAGCAACATTCCACATAGTTGGACACCTCCCCCTTCCTGGTATTTCTTGATATGTATCATTTTTGTGTGTGTCCATGAAACCATAGTTCTGGTCTTCTGTGTACTCTGCCAACTTCTCCATTTAAATTTACTTTGTAGTTGTTTAAACTCTTTCTCAGGTTTTCTTCTCAGGCTTTCTACTTTCTTCTGGAGGGTCACATTTGCTTTCATGTTTTTAAATTGTTAGATGGCACTCTCTTCCAAACGTATATCTTCTGCCATATCCTCATTTCCTTGTGGCTGTTCATATTTAGTGGAGTTTACTTTCTTTCTTTTCTGTGTACTGCCTTTCCATGTAATCTGTCAGTGAGCCTATTGGTTTCTCCTCAAAAATATATCTTGACTATGAAGTTTCTTTCTATCTCCATTTCTCCTCATTAAAAGAATCTTATACATTTTTCTGTCATCTAGCCTTGTACTGTAGTTCATAATAAGTATTCTTGGTTTTCTCCTGTTAGTTTGTAACTCTTGTCTCCCTGAAATCTATTTTCAAAACAATAGCATGAGGTTTATTCAAAAATCAAATTATATCACTTTCTTGCTTAAAACCTTACAAAGACTGATTATAATTATAAAACCTTAACTCCTCAGTATCACGTACACAGTCTTATAAAATGGATCTCTTACTTGCCCCTTTGACATCATTGCCTGCCACTTGACTCTAGCCACTGTGGTCTTCTTCATGTTCATTGAACATTGCTCATCTCAGGGATTTGCTGTTGTTCTCGTTTCCACCACGCACTCTCTTTTCCAGGTCTTCCCATGGATGGTAACTTCTTGTCATTTAGATCTCATTTCTTTTTTTAATATATCTTTTTTTAAGTTTATCTCGAGAGAGACAGAGATAGCATGAGTGGGGAAGAGGCAGAGAGAGAGGGAGAGAGAATCCCAAGCAGGCTCTGCACTGTGAACACAGAGCCCAACACAGGGCTCGAACTCACGAGACAGTGAGTAGATCTCATTTCTAATAATACTACATTAGTGTGATCTTTCTTAATCACTCAACATTTTCAATTTCCCTCTCTTACTGTGGTAGTTTCTGTTTCCTTCAAAAGCAAATCTTGAGACAAGGACTTGAGCACAAGTAGTTTATTTAGGAGTTGATTCCTGGAAAAACAAGTCAAAGAATGAGGAAAGTCAGGTAAGTGAATAAAACCTATAAAATATGTCTTTTTCGATTTTTATCTTAAGTAGGCTCCATGCCCAATGCAGCGCTTGAACTCATGACCCTGAGATCAAAAGTCGTATACTCTACCAACTGAACCAGCCAGGCGTCCCTATAATATGTCTTAATCAGTAGCTTGCTACTGTGAGCAACTTAAGGTAAATCCTTTTGTAAAACTTTAAGAAACTATGGGACACACCTTAGAATTGTCCCATCAGGGGGGAAGCCACCTATGGTATTTATATATTAACTCTCATGCCCTGTTGGTTGAGGATTGAAGTGAACCCTGCCCCCTACACTTCTGAGTTGTGCCTGGTCAACCACACTGCAGTGTTGCCACAGAAAGCCCCAGGCAGAGATGCAGAAGTATGCAGGTACTTGAGGCTCCAGATGGTGATCTACCATAGTTGCAGGTGAACTCAAAAGCCAAGGAGTTGTGGGGCAGGACATTAATAGCATCACATACCTCGTCCTGCAAACACACATACTCACTATACATATAGCTTGTCAATTATTAGCACGTCCCTAAATCTTCTCAGTATCAGTATCAAAATTACCTTATTTACATATTTTCTTCCTTGTTTATGTTTTCTGTCTGCGCAAAGAATGTGAATTTCAGAAAAACAAGGTCCTTGTGTTTCACCTTCACTTCCTGAATATCTTGGATAGTGATTGGAATGCATACAGCAAATATTTTTTTAAATGATAGAAAGAAAAATATTCTCTGCAAATTCTTACTGTAAGTACCAGGATCATTTTCTAGAACACTCTAAGTTAAGATCTACCTTATCATTTAAGTATGATTTTTCTTTTTTTGTGAAAGCAGGAACTATGCTTTCTAAACTGTGATTGTCTTGGATTATTTACTACTGGAGATGTCAGCATATTTTGTGCAGTTGATAATACTTCTAAAAATGCCATCTGCTATCCATATCAATCAGTAGGTGACAAGGGATATATAGAAAAATGTCTTTAAGCTCAAGTGACAGGAACATATAAGCATGCACATCATCAACTGTATGCATCTGTCCCAAGAAGGAACTAAGTGCCATACATAAGATGAAGTGGAAAGGAGAGAGAGAGATAGAGAGAGAGAGAAGATGGAGGGGAAAGGAGGAGAGTGGAGGGTGGAGAGAATCATTAAAATGTAAGAGTGATAGATCCTAAGTAGGTTTTGGCTTAGAAGCCATAAACAGGAGATACATTTTAAGTAAAATTTTGAAGGAACATGACAGGGGCTTATAGAAAAAAAGGTCAGGAAAAGGTATATGTACTTGTTGAGAGGTGAGTGAGAATACGTTGAGGTTGAGGCTTGAGATTTTAATGTTCATAGTGGAGAGAACAAACTGGGCTTTGTCTGGAATGGGGATTGATGCTGTGAATCACTTTTAATCAGCTAAACTCTTGAGACACTAATATGGATGTTTTTAAATGTTTACACCTGTAAAATGGCTCAGCTTTTTAGTTAGCTTCAGTGTGGGAGAAGAGCTATGGGTTCAGCACCTAGAGCTTTTTCCCCCTAAAACCACTACCATGGTATTTTTTATTTAGGATAAGTTGCTGCGGTGATCCGTGCCTTGAGCAGTCCTAGAGAGGACTATGATAATGCAGGATTATCTAGATTGGCACAGTGCATTAAACAAAGGCTATCTCTGAAGCAAATTGTAATATCTTTGTAAACACAGATTCCTGTTTTGCCGGTCTCTCCTTGGCTTTGTTCCTTACCTTTGTTTCCAGATCATTCTTTTTTTTTTTAAAAGTAACTTTTTTTTAAATTTTTTTTTAACGTTTATTTATTTTTGAGACAGAGAGAGACAGAGCATGAACGGGGGAGGGTCAGAGAGAGGGAGACACAGAATCTGAAACAGGCTCCAGGCTCTGACCTGTCAGCACAGAGCCCGATACGGGGCTTGAAATCACGGACCGCGAGATCATGACCTGAGCCAAAGTCGGCCGCTTAACCGACTGAGCCACCCAGACACCCCTCCAGATCATTCTTTAACTCTCAATCTTCTGTCTTTAATGCATGAAACTATTTGACTTACAACTTCTTTAGAAAGAAGTAAAAGGAGGATAAATTCTTTGAAATATTTTTCTGCAATATTTTATAAATCAGTCAAGGCAGACATTGTTGGTAAGATACCTAAAAGGAAGATACAAACTATTTTAAAAGACAAGACAGTAACAAGACAATATTTATACTCATTTTTATCTATGAACATGGATGTTTACTTAGAGCATGAAAATATAAGCACTTCAAGGAAAAGAAGTAATTTTATATATACTTTTCATTGTCCTCAGTATCGCAGCATCCATATATGATCTTCTCTTTACATACGTGTGACAAATAAATGTTCAGGGTGTGTAAACCATGACATAATCAAGCAGAGAGGGCCCCCAAATTGATTTTCATATCCACATATTACACCTCACATGGTATGACTTGACTGTAGATGGAAGGGAAACCGCTGTAATCTGCACTCTTGCTTGATGGACTCTTAATCCAAGGGATTCTCTATTTGAAAAAAGGTGAAAATATAACTGAGATGTTAAGAGGGAGAGTTAAATCATTTGTTGCTTTTCCACAGAACAGCTTTACAGATATGAATAGAGAGAGATTTCAGCAGCACTCAGGGTGGAGAGTCATTGGTCCTAAATCTCTTGTGTCAGAATTGGTCAGGCCACACATAGACTCTAATCACTGAGAATAGCGTCAGCTTTAATAATGGAGGTTAATAATAGATGAATGAAATTGGATGGTCCATTGATGTTCACTTTCACAACGAAAAGTCTTTAATTTTAAGTGTTGGTACTGCTGCATTGGAGTTGTTTTTTGCAGTCATCCTCCAAACACAAATCACGGAAGAATAAGTGTTTTAGAGGGAGCGTATAGGTGCAGTAAAAGTTATACATTGCAAGAGAATACATAGCATAGTAGAAGTTATACATAGCAAGAACAATGAAAGTTAAGAAAGAAAAGTAAGAACAACAGTGGAATATAGGAAGAAAGAGGGAGAGGGAAGGAAGGAGGGTGGCAGGAAAGAAGGAACCAATACTCTTGGGATGATTATTAAGTTTTGAGCTCTCTGCTAGGTATTTTATACATTAAATTCTACTTGCAACTTTAAACATAGCACTCTAAAATATCTCATTTTGTTTAAGGATTAATTTGTCTTAAGGATTTCTCCTCTAGTGAAGTAAACTCCATTAGGAGAAGGACTTTGTCTTATTCATCACTGTATCCCCTGTGTCTAAAACAGAATTTGACTCACTGAAGACACTGAGGAGACATTTGCCAAATAAACAGTCCAACAGAGTAGGAATTTTTGTTTTAGAAGAGGTAATAATTGAAAGCTGAGCCGCTGGTGGCAGGAGGGACAGGGAAGAATTTTTCCGCCAAAAAAAACTAAAATTCTAGTAATTTTTTTTCACTTTTTTCCTTCTTAAAGACTGTTTTCATATGACCAATTTTCATTGTCAGCTTCAAAGTTCTGTTATACCTGTAAGATCAAAGTACAGTCTAGGCTCTAGATATATTTACTTCTGTTATAAACTCTTAAGGTATCATTTCATATTTTTTTAAATGCATCTGACTCCTGTACTAACTTGAGAAGATATTTGAGGGCAAAATCTATATTTTTAATGGTAGCCCCTTGTCTGTTGTACCAATTAAAATTCCACCAATAATGTGTGAGATTGCTTTTTTTAATACATAACTTTTACATGTTGTCAGGGGGGAAAAAAGGCCAAATGTAATTATATTTGGAGAGCTGAAACAGGTTAAGTAGACAAATAAAATTTGTGTAAACATTTGACAAATGGGAAAATTATAATGGCCTTTCAGAATAGCCATTTGATTTTGTGTGGGTATAATTTGAATGAAATTAATGAATTTTCATTTGAGAGTGTTGGCTTTTTATTCATAACGAAAATATAGTTCAACACTGAATAGTCAAAAGCAAAAGCCTTGCTTAAATTTTACATTCCAAGGGATAATTCAGCACTCTTCTTTGTTACTTTGAACTAAGCTGCTTACATTGATCAAATTAACTACATGCTTTACAGACCTTTGTATGTGCTAGAGAAACTTGGCCATTGTCTGAAGAACTACTCTACAATCTCCCTGTCAGTTGCTTGTAACTTGCTTTCTGCTGAATTCTATTTTCCACTTCCCTATTTCTAATTATTGATAATTTCACCTTGGCTATCAATAATTTTCTCATTGAAGTCCTTGCTGTAACAGATACACATTTATCCAGTTCTTTTTCTCTTATATAAGACATTTTGACAGTTAATTCTGTAGCCTAAGTACCATTTTGTAAAGAAATTTTGCTTGAATCGCTTAAAGAATAATCCCCTTCTCAAATCTGATCGATAAACCTCTTGTTTTTCTAATTAGTTATTACACTAGCTCAAACAGCTTACTACAATCAATCCATTTCTTTTTCTTTCAAATCTCTGTACCATATGTTGATCTTACAATTTCATTTCCTTAACTCCATCAGTCAACTCTGACTAATCTGCCTTTATAATTCATACCCACAACCCAAAACTATTTCTGTGCCTTCTGACTCAACCTTTTCAATCTCTACTATCCTTTCCTTAGCTTAAGGAGACTGGAGGTAAGCCTGATGTTTCAAATAGGATACAACCTCCTTTTAATAGGTCAGACTTAGTAATTTGATTATAACCAAATGTTCTTTGAAAATGTTCTTTTTCCATTTTGTCCTCAGTTTGAAAATGATATGGCGGGGCGCCTGGGTGGCTCAGTCGGTTGAGCGTCCGACTTCGGCTCAGGTCACGATCTCGCGGTTCGTGAATTCGAGCCCCGCGTCAGGCTCTGGGCTGATGGCTCAGAGCCTGGAGCCTGCTTCCGATTCTGTGTCTCCCTCTCTCTCTGCCCCTCCCCCATTCATGCTCTGTCTCTCTCTGTCTCAAAAATAAATAAACATTAAAAAAAAAAATTTAGGGGCGCCTGGGTGGCTCAGTCGGTTAAGCGGCCGACTTCGGCTCAGCTCATGATCTCACAGTCTGTGAGTTCGAGCCCCGCGTTGGGCTCTGTGCTGACAGCTCAGAGCCTGGAGCCTGTTTCAGATTCTGTGTCTCCCTCTCTCTGACCCTCCCCCGTTCATGCTCTGTCTCTCTCTGTCTCAAAAATAAACTTTAAAACAAAAATTTAAAAAAAGATTAAAAAAAAAGAAAATGATATGGCTTTTTGTTTGATCCATTGTTGGTGCACTAAAAGCAAGTAAGTTAAGTTCATTAAATCTGAAACTTTTATATGATTCAATGTGCCACAGTTGAGATATATAAATAACTGATGATAAATTAATATTATATTTAATTCATTCTAAATTTATTTTTATGTTACATATAGTAAACTTTACTCCTTGTGGTGTACCATTTTATAACTTTTGGCAAATGTGGAGTCATGTATCTATAACCAAAGTCATGATACAGAAAAGTTACATCTACTCAAAGAATTTGTTCATCCCTTTGTTTGTAGTCAACTCCTCTCCCAACCCATAGCACCACTGATCTATTCTTTATGTTTATAGCTTTGCCTTTTCCAGAATGTCATTATAAATAGAATCAGTTTATAGTCTTTTGATATGGCCTTTTTTTTCAATTAGCAAAAAGCATTTGTGGTTTATCCATGTTGTTGCGTGTATCAATAGTTTTTGTTTCTGTTTCATTTTATTGCTGAATAATATTCTACTGTATGGATGTAGTACAGTTTGTTTATCTGTTCATTGGTTAGAGAACATTTGGGTTCTTTACAGTGTTTTGTGATTATGGTTAAAGCTACCTGGTATACACATCCACATACAGGCTTCTGTGTGAACATAAGTTTTCTCTCTTTTGGGGAGAGGTAGTATTTTGGGATCACATAGTATAGGTGTGTCTATCTTTATAAGAAACTGCCAAACTGTTTCTGCTTTCCAGAGTGACAGTCCCATTTTGCAGTTCATGAGTGTTTGAATTGATCTGTATCCTCACCAGCAAATGATTTTCTTTTACTCATTGTAATGAACATGCGGTAGTATTTCATAGTGTTTTTAATTTGAATTTCCTTAATGACCAGGGATGGTGAGCTTCATTTTATTGGCTTATTTGCCATCCATTTTTTTGATCTAATGCATGTTCAAACCTTTTGCCCATGTTTTTATTAGGTTGTTTATTTTCTCTTTGATGAGTTTTAAAAGTTCTTTATATATTCTAGAAATGAGTTCTTTGCCATGTGTGTGATTTACAACTATTTTTGCTCTGTCTGTGGCTTGTCTTTTCATTCTCATAACAGTGTGCTTTGCTGTCTCGGGTCCCTTACCAGTCTTTTGGAGAGGGCAGTGAGGCCCTGGGAGAAAGTTAGATCCTAAGAGTGGGTTTGACCTCCTCCTCTATGAACCTCAGTGGATCCACATTCTCTTCCTAGTCCCCACTGGTCCTCTACTAATTTCTTAACAACTCAGCTGAATGCTTTTTAGATATTGGCCTAGTTGGTTACCCTATGACTAAAAATGTCTTACAGATTTGAGAAAAGTTGTAAACTTGTATGTGTCCAGCTTTGGTTGTTGTAAGGATGGAATAATGCTCCTGCCAGCTACTTCCCAAATGGAAAGCAGAATTCCCCTCATTCTGTTTTATTTTTTTATGTGACTTTTCATTTACCTATGTTGGGGAAATACAGTTAGAACCAAAAATCTTCTGCCATCCCAGAAGGCTTCTCCCAATGGTAGAAGAAGAGAAAGAAAACCATTGTGCTACTGAATATGCAATAAATTGGAATGTGGTACACATCACAGGTAATCAAAAGAGACTATGAAGACGGCAAGAAATTTCACCTTTTGTATGGCCAAGCACATACAATCCATTGTATATTTGTACCCAAGATAAATAAAAACTTCACCTTAAGTAAGAGAACATGACAGCACCCTTTTCTCATGCATACTTTATCCTAAATTCACCTGGTAGTTGGAGTGACCATTTGTGTTTGGTAATTGTCTGTATCTGACAGAAAAATAAATTTCTCATATCTTTATGACAAGAGTTAGGTGTGCAACTTGGAGCCAGATGCCAGCCACATTTTAGGCTCTTATCCTCTCTTAGAAACTGGGAGATAGGGGTGCTATTTTCCTTGATGATTATGTTTCCAAGACCTGGCTCCTAGGTTTGAGGAAACATTCTGGGTTTGTAAAACTGACAAAAAGCTTATTTAGCTTTTGAAAAGATGTACCTACATTTCAAAGAGCAGATAAACATCTTATAATTACAAAATTGCAAAAGTAAATGCTTTGAGAAAGCAAAGGGGGGAGCCTGCGTGCACTATGAAGAACTGATTGTTTTAATTTTTTAATTTGTATTTTCTCTTACACTTGTAAACATGAGGCATGCTTAGCCCACAAAAAGTGTACACAATGTATAAAAATGCTTTAGTGTACTTGAATTTCACAGTTTTATGAGGTAAACAAAAAGCAATTATTTCTGTTCGCCCAATTCAGTAGGTAAGGAAAATAAGACGCAGAGAGTCCAGTTGAGTTGTCCAACTGCACACTTTTAAGAAGAAATAAAACCATGGCCTCTCAAATCCAGCTTCTCTGGTGCCATCTCCAGTCCTGCCACTCTATGCTGCCTTCTCAAAAGCTTATATATTGATACTGTCGACTTTAGGTTTTAGACCAAAGAGTAAACATACTCACACTTTTCAGGTTTCATCAAACGTTAGACTATATAATCTAGCCCTATTAAATATACTCTTGACTGGTTCAATTGGAAAATAACTTGACTGAGAGCAAAAGAGCCAACAGAGTTAATACTTATTGATATATTTAATACCCAATGCATAGTCTAGTGTCATTTCACTCCTTGAACAAATATCATTCTTGAGGTTGGGAAGAAGTGATGAACCAAATGGATAGTCCCTGCCCATAGAAAGCTGATATTCTAGTGAATAGAAAAGAAAATAATATTAAAATGTAGGTAAGATGTCAGCCTGTGACATATACAATGTTGAATGCCAAAGCAGGAAAAGGAGGGACAAAATGTGTCAAGAAGAGGATATAAGGGCTTTTGGTTTTGTTTTTGTTTTTGCAGAGGCCTGAAGAAAGCTAAGAATACACTACAAGGACACCTAAAAAGAGCACATAAATGAGGGAAGAATAAGTAAAATGTTTCTGAGGCAGAACAATGTGTGTGTGTGTGTGTTCAGGCAACAGCAAAGAAATGTCACTGGTGCTGAGTCAAGGAAGAAAGACAGTTGAAGGGACAGGCTATCAAGAGACTACTAAGTGAGATCAGAGACCTTTGGGTTTTGAGAAAATGACTGATGTGATCAAATATTTTAAAAAGTTCACTCCAGCTGAGAAGACAGTACAGTGACTCTAGGCAGGGAGCAGAGAAACCACACTGTAATTCAACTAAATTAGTGGTACCAAATAGGAAAAAACTTCCCTGCTTTGCCTCACTGTCATAGTTATAAAATCCAATGTTATTTTAAACACATTTTTCAGGGGTTATATTTAATTAGATTTATGACACCATGTAAATAGAAAATATTTTTTTTTCAATATATGAAATTTATTGTCAAATTGGTTTCCATACAACACCCAGTGCTCATCCCAAAAGGTGGCCCTCCCCAATACCCATCACCCACCCTCCCTTCCCTCCCACCCCCCATCAACCCTCAGTTTGTTCTCAGTTTTTAACAGTCTCTTATGCTTTGGCTCTCTCCCCCACTCTAACCTCTTTTTTTTTCCTTCCTCTCCCCCATGGGTTTCTGTTAAAGTTTCTCAGGATCCACATAAGAGTGAAACCATATGGTATCTGTCTTTCTCTGTATGGCTTATTTCATTTAGCATCGCACTCTCCAGTTCCATCCACGTTGCTACAAAGGGCCATATTTCATTCTTTCTCCTTGCCACGTAGTACTCCATTGTGTATATAAACCACAATTTCTTTATCCATTCATCAGTTGATGGACATTTAGGCTCTTTCCATAATTTGGCTATTGTTGAAAGTGCTGCTAGAAACATTGGGGTACAAGTGCCCCTATGCATCAGCACTCCTGTATCCCTTGGGAAAATTCCTAGCAGTGCTACTGCTGGGTCATAGGGTAGGTCTATTTTTAATTTTTTGAGGAACCTCCACACTGTTTTCCAGAGAGGCTGCACCAATTTGCATTCCCACCAACAGTGCAAGAGGGTTCCCGTTTCTCCACATCCTCTCCAGCATCTATAGTCTCCTGATGTGTTCATTTTGGCCACTTTGACTGGCGTGAGGTGATATCTGAGTGTGGTTTTGATTTGTATTTCCCTGATGAGGAGCAACGTTGAGCATCTTTTCATGTGCCTGTTGGCCATCTGGATGTCTTCTTTAGAGAAGTGTCTATTCATGTTTTCTGCCCATTTCTTCACTGGGTTATGTGTTTTTCAGGTGGGGAGTTTGGTGAGCTCTTTATAGATTTTGGACACTAGCCCTTTGTCCGATATGTGATTTGCAAATATCTTTTCCCATTCGGTTGGTTGCCTTTTAGTTTTGTTGATTGTTTCCTTTGCTGTGCAGAAGCTTTTTATCTTCATGAGGTCCCAGTAGTTCATTTTTGCTTTTAATTCCCTTGCCTTTGGGGATGTGTCAAGTAAGAAATTGCTACAACTGAGGTCAAAGAGGTCTTTTCCTGCTTTCTCCTCTAGGGTTTTGATGGTTTCCTGTCTCACATTCAGGTCCTTTATCCATTTTGAGTTTATTTTTGTGAATGGTGTGAGAAAGTGGTCTAGTTTCAACCTTCTGCATGTTGCTGTCCATTTCTCCCAGCACCATTTGTTAAAGAGACTGTCTTTTTTCCATTGGATGTTCTTTCCTGCTTTGTCAAAGATGAGTTGGCCATACGTTTGTGGGTCTAGTTCTGGGGTTTCTATTCTATTCCATTGGTCTATGTGTCTGTTTTTGTGCCAATACCATGCTGTCTTGATGATGACAGCTTTGTACTGGAGGCTAAAGTCTGGGATTGGGATGCCTCCTGCTTTGGTCTTCTTCTTCAAAATTACTTTGGCTATTCATGGCCTTTTGTGGTTCCATACAAATTTTAAGATTGCTTGTTCTAGCTTCGAGAAGAATGCTGGTGCAATTTTGATTGGGATTGCATTGAATATGTAGATAGCTTTGGGTAGTATTGACATTTTGACAATATTTATTCTTCCAATCCATGAGCACAGAATGTTTTTCCATTTCTTTAGATCTTCTTCAATTTCCTTCATAAGCTTTCTATAGTTTTCAGCATACAGATCTTTTACATCTTTGGTTAGATTTATCCCTAGGTATTTTATGCTTCTTGGTGCAATTGTGAATGGGATCAGTTTCTTTATTTGTCTTTGTTGCTTCATTATTAGTGTATAAGAATGCAACTGATTTCTGTACATTGATTTTGTATCCTGCAACTTTGCTGAATTCATGTATCAGTTCTAGGAGACTTTTGGTGAAGTCTGTCAGATTTTCCATGTATAATATCATGTCATCTGCAAAAAGTGAAAGCTTAACTTCATCTTTGCCAATTTTGATGCCTTTGATTTCCTTTTGTTGTCTGATTGCTGATGCTAGCACTTCCAACACTATGTTAAACCACAGCGGTGAGAGTGGACATCCCTGTCGTGTTCCTGATCTCAGGGAGAAAGCTCTCAGTTTTTCCCCATTGAGGATGATGTTATCTGTGGGCTTTTCATAAATGGCTTTTATGATCTTTAAGTATGTTCCTTCTATCCCGACTTTCTGGAGGGTTTTTATTAAGAAAGTTGCTGAATTTCGTCAAATGCCTTTTCTGCATCGATTGACAGGATCATATGGTTCTTTTCTTTTATTAATGTGATGTATCACGTTGATTGATTTGCGAATGTTGAACCAGCCCTGCATCCCAGGAATGAATCCCACTTGATCATGGTGAATAATTCTTTTTATATGCTGTTGAATTCGATATGCTAGTATCTTATTGAGCATTTATGCATCCATATTCATCAGGGATATTGGCCTGTAGTTCTCTTTTTTTACTGGGTCTCTGTCTCATTTAGGAATAAAAGTAATACTGGATTCAAAGAATGAGTCTGGAAGTTTTCCTTCCCTTTCTATTTTTTGGAATAGCTTCAGAAGGATAGGTATTATCTCTGCTTTAAACGTCTGGTAGAACTCCTCTGGGAAGCCGTCTGGTCCTGGACTCTTATTTGTTGGGAGATTTTTGATAACTGATTGAATTTCTTCGCTCGTTATGGGTCTGTTCAAGCTTTCTATTTCCTCCTGATCGAGTTTTGGAAGCGAGTGGGTATTTAGGAATTTGTCCATTTCTTCCAGGTTGTCCAGTTTGTTGGCATATAATTTTTCAAAGTATCCTCTGATAATTGCTTGTATCTCTGAGGGATTGGTTGTAATAATTCCATTTTTATTCATGATTTTATCTATTTGGGTCATCTCCCTTTTCTTTTTGAGAAGCCTGGCTAGAGGTTTATCAATTTTGTTTATTTTTTCAAAAAACCAACTCTTGGTTTTGTTGATCTGCTCTACAGTTTTTTTAGATTGTATATTGTTTATTTCTTCTCTGATCTTTATTATTTCTCTTCTTCTGCTGGGTTTAGGCTGCCTTTGCTGTTCTGCTTCTATTTCCTTTAGGTGTGCTGTTAGATTTTGTATTTGGGATTTTTCTTATTTCTTGAGATAGGCCTGGATTGCAATGTATTTTCCTCTCAGGACTGCCTTCGCTGCATCCCAAAGCGTTTGGATTGTTGTATTTTCATTTTCATTTGTTTCCATATATTTTTAAATTTCTTCTCTAATTGCCTGGTTCACCCACTCATTCTTTAGTAGGTGTTCTTTAACCTCCATGCTTTTGGAGGTTTTCCAGACTTTTTCCTGTGGTTGACTTCAAGCTTCATAACATTGTGGTCTGAAAGTATGCATTGTATGATCTCAATTCTTGTATACTTATCAAGGGCTGTTTTGTGACCCAGTATGTGATCTATATTGGAGAATGTTCCATGTGCACTCGAGAAGAAAGTATATTCTGTTGCTTTGGGAGGCAGAGTTCTAAATATATCTGTCAAGTCCATCTGATCCAATGTATCATTCAGGGCCCTTGTTTCTTTATTGACCGTGTGTCTAGATGATCTATCCATTTCTGTAAGTGGAGTGTTAAAGTCCCCTGCAATTACCACATTCTTATCAATAAGGTTGCTTATGTTTGTGAGTAATTGTTTTATATATTTGGGGGCTCCTGTATTCGGTGCATAGACACTTATAATCCTTAGCTCTTCCTGATGGATAGACCCTGTAATTATTATATAATGCCCTTCTTCATCTCTTGTTACAGCCTTTAATTTTATGGCTACTCCAGCTTTCTTTTGATTTCCAGTGGCATGATAAATAGTTTTCCATCCCCTCACTCTCAATCTGAAGGTATCCTCAGGTCTAAAATGAGTCTCTTGTAGACAGCAAATAGATGGGTCTTGTTTTTTTATCCATTCTGATACCCTATGTCTTTTGGTTGGCTCATTTAGTCCATTTACATTCAGTGTTATTATAGAAAGTTATGGGTTTAGAGTCATTGTGATGTCCATATTTTTCATGCTTTTAGCGATATCTCTCGTAACTTGTGTCACAGGATCCCCCTTAGGATATCTTGTAGCGCTGGTTTAGTGGTGACGAATTCCTTCAGTTTTTGTTTGTTTGGGAAGACCTTTATCTCTCCTTCCATTCTAAATGACAGACTTGCTGGATAAAGGATTCTCAGCTGCATATTTTTTCTGTTCAGCACATTGAAGATCTCCTGCCATTCCTTTCTGGCCTGCCAAGTTTCAGTAGAGAGATCCGTCACGAGTCTTATAGGTCTCCCTTTATATGTTAGAGCACGTTTATCCCTAGCTGCTTTCAGAATTTTCTCTTTATCCTTGTATTTGCCATTTTTACTATGACATGTCGTGCAGAAGATCGATTCAAGTTATGTCTGAAGGGAGTTCTCTGTGCCTTTTGGATTTCAATGCCTTTTTCCTTCCCCAGATCAGGGAAGTTCTCAGCTATTATTTCTTCAAGTACACCTTCAGCACCTTTCCCTCTCTCTTCCTCCTCTAGAATACCAATTATGCGTAGATTATTTCTCGTTAGTGCATCACATAGTTCTCTAATTTTCCCCTCATACTCCTGGATTTTTTTATCTCTCTTTTTCTCAGCTTCTTCTTTTTCCATAATTTTATCTTCTAGTTCACCTATTCTCTCCTCTGCCTCTTCAATCCGAGCCGTGGTCATCTCCAGTTCATTTTGCAGCTCATTAATAGCATTTTTTAGCTCCTCCTGGCTGTTCCTTAGTCCCTTGATCTCTGTAGCAATAGATTCTCTGCTGTCCTCTATACTGTTTTCAAGCCCAGCGATTAAATTTATGACTATTATTCTAAATTCACTTTCTGTTAATATCGTTTAAATGGTTTTTGATCAGTTCGTTAGCTGTCGTTATTTCCTGGATGTTTTTTTGAAGGGAATTCTTCTGTTTGGTCATTTTGGATAGTCCCTGGAGTGGTGTGGAACTGTGGGGCACTTCCCCTGTGCTGTCTTGAATAACTTGAGTTGGTGGGCGGGGCCGCAGTCAGACCTGATGTCTGCCCCCAGCCCACCACTGGGTCCACAGTCAGACTGGTGTGTGCCTTCTCTTTCCCTCTCCTACGGGTGGGATTCACTGTGGGGTGGTGTGGCCCGTCTGGGCTACTTGCACATTGCCAGGCTTGTGGTGCTGGGGATCTGGCATATTAGCTGGGGTGGATAGACAAGGTGCATAGGGGCGGGAAGTGTAGGCTCAGCTCACTTTTCCTTCAGAGATCCTCTTCCGGAGGGGCCCTGTGGCACAGGGAGGGAGTCAGACCCGCTTGAAGGATGGATCCGCAGAAGCACAGAGTTGGGTGTTTGTGCGGTGCAAGGAAGTTCCCTGGCAGGAACTGGTTCCCTTTGGGATTTTGGCTAGGGGATGGGCAAGGGAGATGGTGCTGGCGAGGGAGATGGCGCTGGCGAGCGCCTTTGTTCCCTGCTAAACTGAGCTCTGTTGTCCCGGGACTCAACAACTCTCCCTCCTGTTGTCTTCCAGCCCTCCCGTTCTCCGAGCAGAGGTGTTAGGTTATAACCTTCCAGATGTTAAGTCCCGCTTGCTGTCAGAACACACTCCATCAGGCCTCTTCACTTTTGCAAGCCAGACTCGGGGGCTCTGCTTTGCCGGTGGGCCGCCCTTCTGCCCCGGCTCCCTCCCGCCAGTCCGTGTAGCGGGCACTACCTCTCCGCCCTTCCTACCCTCTTCCATGGGCCTCTCGTTGTGCTTGGCTCCAGAGACTCCGTTCTGCTAGTCTTCTGGTGGTTTTCTGGGTTATTTAGGCATGTGTAGGTGGAATCTAAGTGATCAGCATGAGGCGGTGAGCCCAGCGTCCTCCTACGCCGCCATCTTCCCCAGGTCTCTTGTAAATAGAAAATACTGACTTTAAGACATCTGAAAGACATTTGCTTAGGAAACTTTTTTTTTTGTTTTTGACATTTCTTGTAGAAAACAACTACACATTTGTCTAAGATAGGCCGAGACCATGACAGGATGAGTCAGTAAGAGCTCTCTTAGTAGTGTTTTTCACATAAGAACTTACTTGATAGTTTATCCGTTAGACCATATGTGGAGTGAAAGATAGGAGTTGTACATCCAAATTCATTTTGTACTAACATTTGTGATTGTGATTAAGGAGTGATATACTGAAGGAAATTCTCATCGGTTGAAGAACTGACAAAATTTAATTTATGTTTATCATTTTCTCAAATATTACTGAAATATGTATTGGTCCACTAATAAACATTTGCAGAATATCTTCTGTAAATTTAGTAACGCTTTTTTCTGCACGGTGTCTCTATTTTTATGTTAAATGTGACAAATTATGTAATATATAATTCTTCAACTTTAGGTTAGTCCTCAAATTATTTTCTAAGGTAAAAATTTATCTAAAGTTCTTTTTAACCTCCTTATAATTTTACTGAGATCTGAAATGCAAGTTTTAGGATCCTTATATATTATTAAGTTTGAAGTAGCTAACTGAAGGCTTTGGAAGAAAGTCAATATTTACAAAAAAAGTTGTGTTAAAACAAAAACAAAGTAAGTGTTGAGATATCTTTTGTCACCTTTAGATTTCTCATTAGCCTGATAACATCCCGGTATTTGCTGCATCCTTAGTTAAAGGACTTTTGTAGGTATTCATGATCGTAGATCTTTATAAACTCATAATTTACTAGACTTCTGTGTACTTGTTCCTTAAGAAAAACTTGTTCTTTATTGTTCAGCTTATTTTCACGTTAATGGGTGTTTGAAAATTGGCACCTGTTTTTTTTTTTTTTTTTCTTTTCAGGCAGTTGTTAATGTCTCCTCCTCTTTGGATTTCTTCATCGTTGTTGTTGTTGTTCTTTACTATTATTGTTGTTGTTGTTGTTATTTAAAGAATCTAGATCCTACCCTTGGCTTTTACAAAGATTTAACACTAAGAATTACTAAAATAAAGATGTCATTGACATCTGCATGGCCACGACCTAAATAAATACAGTCCAAATAAAAAGCTGTCCTCTTCCAGGCTTCCATTTATTTGGCCTATATACACCTAGGTATTTTTCTTTCTCATTTAAGTAGATAAAGGCAGCCTTCTTTACTTTCATACTCTTTCTAAAATCAAAGAAACTTAAGTTCCAATTCCATAAAGTCACTTATTCAACATAATTTATATATACAGCGTATGGATCTAGTGCTGTCAGAAAAGGCAAAGGAATACACATTGTGTCTTAGGATTGGATATCATTAAGGAGCTATAATGAACCTTCCAGATTGTCTGTACCAGTAGTTTTATTTTATTAGTAAGGAAATCAAAGACCTGAGAAGTTAAGCAAACTTTAGGATACACAACAAAGTGCAAGCACTGAATTGGAACATTAATGTCTTGAGTGTCATTTGGTGTTTAGCTACTAGACCACAATGATTTTAACTACATAATTTGTCATAGTAACAGTATAATGAAACAATATTTTGAAAAAGAGAATTAAGGTTATGTTTATCATGATAATTATATTACTAAGCAACTGCTTGGATATGCCATTTTTTCTTTCTCTCATCCAAATTACTAAAATAGACAGAAAACAAAGCACTTTAACAGATAATTGCTATCTTATAGTAACTTACAGGGAAGAAATGGTCACAGTTATTATATGAATAACTTCTAGAAATGGACCTAATTATGGAATATTTTCAAATCAGGAAAGTAATCATTTCCTTTATTAAAAAAATAGGTGGCAAGGTTTTCTTTAATTTGAAAGAGAAGGAATCAAAGGAGGTTGAGGAGAAGCTGAATATGTCCTTTTAAAGGAGAGTAAAATATTTAAGTGGAGACTTCTGTGTGAATTTTACAAAGTAGAAAGTCATAGAGTCATAAAAAGTTTTGAGAAGCAAATAAAATGCTAATTTAAAAATGAACCCCATTGATGGTATTCTTACTATGTAACAGATGTTTCCTACTTCTGGGTGTTAAAAGAAAAGACCCAATTTTGGATCTTAGGAACTTCAAGTCTAGTTGGGAGACTAATACTAAAACAAATCTATACTATTCAGTAAACTAGATTCTACAATTTAAGTAGAACACATGATACAGAGGAAGTACAAAAAAAGAAGGTGATATAATCAACCTATCAATGTCAAGAAAGGCCCTGCCAAGGAAGCTATAACTGATGTTGGCGTCAAAAAGTAAGAGTTCACCATAAAGGTGTGGAGAATATTATATTCTAGCCGGAGAAGCAGTCTGTTTAATGGTGTGGGGAATGGAGATAGCAAACAACATGCTGTATTTGAGCGAGGGTCAAAGTTTTACCTTCTGGGTTAGGCTGATAATGTTTCAGGAAGTGAGAATGTAGAATTAGAGAGCAGTACTTGGGAAGCTTTACTTTTCATATGCATCAAGCATGAGAAGAAAAAGACCAATAGATGAAGGAAAATCAAAGAAATGAGTAAATCTGGGTTTATTTTGGTAAAATCAGTTGAAGCAGAAACTCAGAATCATGGATCTCACATATAGCGTAGTGAAAAGTATTGCTTCAGGAAGCAAACCGTCATCGACAATTGCATCATCATTTACCTTGACTATCTTGAAAGCTGGTGGCATCACATTCCCCTCTACATGCCTTCTCACTTCATGTTTCCATGAAGAGTCTCCCGCATCTCCCTCCCCAGCTCTTCTTCCTAGATATCTGGGCTCTTTGCTGCCATTATGTCCATAACTTTGTGACCTGAGGAAATAAAGGGACTGTAAAGTAATTCCTCAGCAAATAACAGTGTAGCCAGGAAAAGAGGAATGGTGAAATCAATTAATTAAGGGAAGAAAATAGTTTGGTTAAAGGCAATGGAAATTGAATGGGAGGCTTATGTTTATGTTGAGGAGAGTGAGGAGGAAGAAGACACAGTGATTTGCGTGAGAAAGACTAGGGGACTAGGGCCTAAACTGAGACCCTTAGAGCTGTATTTTAGATTAAATGTGCAAAGTGATGGTAATTTCAAGCAAAGCTAGTGGAGCAAAATATAATAAAGAGTTCAAATTGAATGTGCCTTTTCATAAGAAAAGGTCATGAACTCATGGCATTTTCTTTGTAATAGAAACTCTATAAGAAATCTGAGATCAATGCTGTATATAGATTTGCTTGCATTATACATGCTGATTCTATAGTAGTTTCAAAAGGTTAAGAAAAGATTCGAGGAGCCCAATGCAATGAAAACTGCTTGATTTCTTTTTTTTTTTTTTACTTTAAGTTTTTATTTTAATTTCAGTTAGTTAACATACACTGCTATATTAGTGTCAGGTGTATAATATAGTGATTTAACATTTCCATATGTCACCTTGTGCTCATCACAAGTGCATTCCTTAGTCCCCATCACCTATTTCACCCACCCTCCCACTCATCTCCCCTCTGATAACCATCAGATTGTACTCTATAATTAAGAATCTGTTTCTTGCTTTGACACTCTCTCTCTCTCTCTTATTTTTTTCCTTTTGCTTCTTTTGTTTATTAAATTCCACATATGAGTGAAATCATATGGTATTTGTGTTTCTCTGTCTGACTTATTTCATGTAGCATTATACTCCATCCATGTCCTTGCAAATGGCAAGATTTTATTCTTTTTATGGCCAAATAATATTCCAGTGTGTGTGTGTGTGTGTGTGTGCGTGTGTGTGTGTGTGTGTCTGTGTGTCTGTGTGTGTAACATATCTTCTTTATCCACTCATCAATCAGTGGACACTTGGGCTGTTTCCATATCTTGGATATTGTAAGTAATACTGCTATAAACATAGGGGTGCAGCCACTTTGGAAAACAGTGTGGAGGTTTTTCAAAAAGTTAAATAGAACTACCTTACAATCTAGCCATCACACTACTTGTATTTACCCAAAGAACACAAAAACACTAATTCAAAGCTTGATTTCTTTTTAACCTGAATAGGTTCAACCAAACCCTAGGCTGAATCTGTAAGGTGATCGTAGTAGCAGATGCTGTTGGCATCCCACCTGCATCCTCACACCTTTGCTATCTCAGTTCACACCTTTGGACTTCAAACTGCCAGCTCTTGAATTTATGTCTTTTGTTCATTTGACCTCTGAGGCTTGGTTTGTGGTTAGGCAGCAGGCAGAAGTGATGGGCAATTGATAACTCCCAGGAACAGCCTAACCCAATAATTGACAAGAGTCAGAGTATCAATATCCCAACTTCCATATCAATCAATTTGGATAAGAGATGTGTGTCTTCAGGATAAATAAGCTCCATTCGTCCACACTACTAGTTAGCTTAATAATCTCCCTTTATCTGGCTAACTTCCCTTTCCTATCTCATTCTCCCACTCTTTTACGGCTATATCCTTAATCTCAAAATTAAAATATTTCCACTCAGCACTTAGATTCAAGGTTGTCTTCTGGTGGAACTCAAGCTACAACTACAGGATTTCATTACAATGAAACATACCAAGGGAGAAGATACTACTACAGTATCGATTTTCTGTGCTAAACGTAAGAAACTTGTTATATATGAAGTAGTATAAAATACATAAGATCATGAATATCCTAGATCTGTTAACTTATTTACCATCTACATGCAAAAACAAAGAAACAATAAATGAGGTATTTGTTGTCATTATTAGAAACTCTAAATTCTTCTTTTTCATCTTTGGTTTCCAGTTTTGATGAACTAATTTCTAGTCTTTGTCTTAAGGATAAAAGTAAAATCAGTGCTGGTATGAATTCTGAAGATTGCTGTAACTTGATTTAATCCATTACTAAAATTGTCTCCACCTTGTTTTGAATATTTATATTTGTATCAGTTAGCATTTGCTGCATGACAAACCATTCCAAAACTTAGTGGCTGAAAACAAGAAACACTTGGCTCACAATTCTATAGGCCATCAATTTAGACTGGGCTAAGCTCAGAAATTCTTCTGATTTCAGCTAGGCTTCTTCATGGGTTTATGATTATTTGGCAAATTAGCTGGGGGCTAACTGGCTTACAGTCGCTGTGGCTAGGATGACTGGTCTCTGTTCTACATTTTTCAGAAGGCTAGTTCTGATTGTTCTTGTGGCTGGGGCAGGGTTTCAAGACAGGCCCCAAATGCTTCTTTGAAATAGCACAGTGTGACTTCTACCACATTCCATCTGTCAAAGCAAGTCAGGAGACCAACCCAGATTTTAGAATTGGGATAATAGACTACATTTTCTAATGGAAGAAACATTGAAGTTACATTGCAAAGAGTATGCATTCAGAAAGGGGAAAAGAATGGAGTTTCTATTTGTAATTTGTTTACAAAATACCAAATTAAAACTAAATGATGATCAACTAAAAATGAGGAAAAAAAGAAGCAAAAATACACTTATATAGGGCACCTGTCTGGCACAGTCATTTGAGCGTCCGACTTCAGCTCAGGTCACGATCTCATGGTTTGTAAGTTTGAACTTCACATCTGGCTCACTTCTGTCAGCACAGAGCCTGCTCTGGATCCTGTCCCCCTTTATTTCTGCCTTGCCCCACTCTCTTGCACTCTCTCTCTCAAAAATAAATAAACATTAAAAAATACACTTATTTTTAGTCTATATCCCAAAATTTCATTTTATAATGGTTATAGTATATATATTATTATGGTAGAAAATATTTACTAAAACGAATAATAATTTGGCATATTTTTTGTGAATACTCTTGGAATTACCTAGGGAGGGCAGTGTTAGCCATAGTTAAGAAAAACAAAAAAGCCCTTAATGCAAAAGTTGACCTCACTTATCTACATGCTATAAGTGATCAATGTGGCACCAACCAAATTTGTCAAAGAGAAGATGACATTTAAAACCTCTTGAAATATTTACTAGATGTATGAAGGATTATTTTCTTTTAATAGCTAAATGCTAACCCCTGGAAAAGAGGGAAATACGGTGAAAATGGTGACAGGTCTTTAATTCTGGTGGAACTCCTGGGTACTCTCTAATTATACTTTCAGTTGACCTATTACAGTAGGAACAAAAACATTGGTTTCACTCATGCAACCCATTATATCTCTCTTCTCTATTAATGTGGATGACTGAAGTTTGCAGTTTTTCCAAAATCTCAAACCATGGATATATATATATTCTGGACAAAGAATTAGGGTCAGTGTAGCCTTAGCATTCCTACACTAGCCGTGCTAACTCAAAACTGTACCACTAAAGTGAAAAGGTAGAAGTGGCAGGATGTTTATAAGTCATTTACATTTTGAAACATGAAAACAGAATTTGAGTCTTCTTTAATTCTTGTTATGCTCCAGATAAATCAGTAGATTTTGGAAAACAAATACTTCTTTTTTAAGTTGAAAAAGGTCTCCAGTAAAAATGAATCCCCACTCCCACACCTCCATGCCACACACATAGAAGTTTCACATAGTGATCTTTGTTAGGTATTCTATGGCATGTTGTGGCCAGTAAAGTATTTTTCTGGTATGAAATGAACTTTCTTCCAGATAAGTGGGGAGCAAAATATGATTGTTGGGTGGATAAGAAATTATAAGAAGAAGAAGAAGATGGAGAAGGAGAAGAAGGAGAAGGAGAAGGAAAATAGGTACCATTTACTGGCCACTCTACAGAAAGGTCACAGAGCTTGGAAGTGGTAGAAAATAATAGAATAGAATAAATACTTTATTTAATCTGTGTTGTTCTCACTAATCAGAGATCTCAACATAATCCTTAAGAATGTAGGGATAATTTACACTGAAAGAATGGAACTATTTAATTTGTTCGGAGATTTTGACTTCCTCTTTCAATGATGATGAATTTTGTGAATATTAAAATGTTTACTTTTTAGCTCTTAAACTTTGTGTAAAATACAAATATCTTTCCTCTTTTCATTTTTGCTTTTCTTATACTTCAAATAGACTATGTGGTATTGCCTCTTTACCTTCTTACTTTAGAAACAAACAAACAAACAAACAAACAAAATTCCCAAAGTAGTCAAGAATTCTCATTGCTTGGCAAAACTAGTTTTGAAGATCTGTAAGAGCACACAAGACAAGATCAATAGGTAAATTATATCTATTTTTTTACACCTATCCATTACCTGTCTGTCTCTATATAGCTGAACACACACACACACACATATAGAAAAAGGGAGGAATTCTTAAATTTTTTGCTGTATTTGCTCTATGATTTCGCAAAAACTTTCTACTGGATATTTAATCAAACAGTGAATTAATCTCTGACATATCTATGTATTGCTTGATGTTTCTCTTCTTGGGACTGAAGGCAAAAGCAGGAAGTCGAGGAAAGGGATTGGGAATGAAGATACACAGTTTGGTTCCATCAAAGATAAACACTTTATTGTGACAGATGAGATTTTGTTTCTCATTTTACTTGTATTTACTTCTGGCATCATAAAAATGTAGGAGCATCATATAGTAGTATGAAAAACAAGCAAAGTAAATGTAACATCTTGAACTTGATCCTGTCAAATTGCAGAATACCAATTATATATTTATAACGAAAAAAAATAGCAAAGTTCCAACTTTCCCCCAAATAGCCTATGTAATTCATAGCTTTTACAACTTTAGAATAATTTATTTTCTACTAACCCATATCAGAAATAGGAAATCTTTCTCTCCATACTTTCAGGTTTATTATCTAAATAATTTTAGCAGTTCTACAGATGACCTCATTTTGAGAACCGTCTTGGGATGTTAAACTGGGGAAACTGCAAACAACTCCAAGCTTTCCACATGATACATTTAAGTGTGTGCTGAGTGGCTAAGTGAAAAGGGAAAGGACACTTTTTTAACATGTCGACACCACGGCAAACATTGTGACCTCTATCACTGCAGTGTTTCTGACTAATGGCTAATGGAAATGCAATCATTTTGGCAGTTTAAATTTAGTAAATATATAAACACTTGAAGTCGGGCAAGTCAGCAGCATCTTTTGACATTATGATGACAGATGATTGGTTTGTTAACCATTTCTCTTCTTAGTGTAAAATACAAGATATAGCTGTCAGAGGATTTAGCTTTCCTGTTGCTTTGCAGGACTGCTGTAGGCCTGATAAAGAAGTAAGAATTAGAGCATGATATCATTTAAGTGTGTAATATCAAATAATTTTTCTAATAATATGTGGACCCTTGAATGTTGATATGGCCCCTTTCGAAACCTAATGTTTAAGGTGAATTAAGTCCCTGGTTTCTTTATTTCTTAAAGCCTGATAGATTCTTCATTCCTTGTCTGATACACAGATTTCTGAACTCCATGTTTAACTCTAGAAATAACTGTGGTTGCATGGAAGGTGGTGTCTTCATCCCATCAGATTGTATTGCCTGTTTGGGGACTCAGTGGTAAACATGAATGAAGGCATATTTGAACTTGGTTGGAACTTACATTGCCAGAAAATTTTGAATTTAGACTAGCTCCTTATGTTCTACCTTAGTCCATGCTTCTCTAGCCTTTTTTGCTAGTTATCTACTGCATACAGCTCGTTTTGTTTCCTAAAATTCTTTATTGGAACAGTCAATCCATGAATGTGTCTACCCAGGCCACTCTTAGAAATACTAAGTTTCGATTATTGTTTCCCAATATATGTCAAAATAACCAGAGCTGTGAAAATCGTGCACTGTGGTCAATTCTTATCAAGGAGGAAGCCTCACTATTGTCGTTGAAACTATATAAGTCATTAACAATGTCCATTGATATCCATTCTAAGCCATAGACATGATTCTGGTTATCTCTGCATTGAAATACTTTTTGTGAATTTTCCTTCAGTGACCCCTTTCCAGGAACAATCAATTTCCTTTACTATTCTCCCTCTAAAAACATTTTTGTGGACCACAGTGGTTCAAGGATATGTGGCAAGGAACTTCTCTGTTGCTGTTATATCTCATGGAAGATACAATTTGATTATATAATGTTGGGAAATGAGAGTCATTTATTGGTTTATGGAGAAAATCCAATTTGGATTTTTATGGGGATGTTCTTCTAAATTCAGTTTTATATGGTTCATGATAACTTTGCAATGCCTTCTTACCTGTTGTTCACCAAATATTGCTTTTCCACCCAAGGTCTTACCTTTTGTCGAAATTCTTGGTATCTGAATTGTGATCCACAAAGCAGCACCATCACCATTTCCTTGAAGTTGTTAGAAATGTAGAGTCTCAGACTTCACCCTAGACTTACTGAATCAGAATCTGTATTTTCAAAAGACCACCTCCCTAGCCAATTCATATGCTCATTGAAGTTGGAGAAGCACTGTTCAAAACTATTTTTTGAAAGGAGAAAGAAAAGCTTACCTGGTTACTCTACTTTGCTTATCACATATTCACCACTCCTTTCTTTTGCCTACTCACTCTTGTCTTTCATCTTTGCATGCTAATTGTTCAGGTTGCCTCTAAAATATGCTAGTTTTCTTGTGGACACTAAACTAAAAAAAAGATACCATTTCCATGAAAATACTTTTTCTAAATTTACATCTGTTTTTTTTTGTTTTCTGTGTCTAGAACTACATTCTCCAATACAGCAGGCACTAGCCACATGTGGTTATTTAGACTTAATTAATTACAATAAAAATTAAATTAAAAATTCCGTTCCTCAGTCACCATAGTCACATTTGGGGTACCGATTATATATTGTTGGATACTGCAGATATTGACCATATACACCATCATGGAATGTTGTATCAAGTAGCAATTGTCTGGAGAGTTCTATATACTAAGGTAGGCTTTGAAACCATCAGTTTCAACAGCTTCCAGATCAGACTGACAGCTTCAATGAACCAGCATAACTAGTTGAAAGAGAAAATCTAGTTAACTCAAAGGGTTATTCCCACCGCACTTTGGTCTATTTCTGAAATATCAAGCTATTTCATGTACGTTAGAAGTGTAAGAGGAAAGGTAGTATAAAATGCCTCCTCTTTTCCAATTCCTCTACCATTAAAAGGAGATCATGGCAAGAGCATCCTACTGGAATGGGAGACTTGGAAATGGGAGCCTAGGCTCCAGTTCCCAATAATTCACTGCATGTATGATACTGGCTAAATTATTTGACCTGTCTAAGTCAAATAGATGAGTTTACTCATCTGTACAATCAGAATATTGTGTTCAGTTGCTTTTAGATTACCATTTGTTTCTGCAATTTTCAATTACATGAATTAGACTTCTAGTGCTGCTACCTGAAATCTACCCAGAATTGTCATGGATACCATTTAATGAGGGATATATACTTTATATGTATCAAACACAATTGCTGGGGTTACACATAATTTTTTTGAGTATCTACTTGTAAGGAAATAATAATCAAGAGGACTGGTCTGTAAAGTAGAGTGCTTATACCTCAGGAAAGACATAGTTGATTCTTAAAACTGGAAGAATGATATGTTAAAATTTCTCTCTTTATTCACTGTTTATTTAAAATAAGCCTTGGCTTTTTCCTCCCTGGCTGCTTGAAGCCTGGCTGGCATCACGAACAATACAGTAACTATCTGGACCAGGAAGTTCATGACCAACCGTCTACTTCAGTGGAAACAAATGGTCTTTGATGTCCTTCACTCTGGGGAGGTGATAGTAGCTAAGGCAGAAATTCGGGAAAAACTAGGTGAAATCTATAAGACCACAGGAGATGTCATCTTTGCATGTGGTTTCACACCCCATTTTGGTGGTGGCAAGACAGGTAGCTTCCACATCATTTATGATTCATTGGATTATGCAAAGAAAAATGAACCCAAACTTGCAAGACAGATAGACTTGCAAAACATGGCCTGTATGAGAAGACAAAGATCTCAAGAAAACAGTGAAAGGAACTCAAGAACAAAATGAAGAAAGTCAGTGGACTGCAACAATGAGTATTGCTCCTGGCAAAAAGAAATTAAGTATCTTGCAGTGAGCTATAGATTGGACAACTGAAGGAATGAAGATTCTGCAGTGACCTTATCTGTGGTCATTGGGCAGATTTTTCATGAGAGGATTAATAAATTAGGAACTTTAAAAAAATAAACTTTGGAATAATATTGGGATTATCAATAGTATGTTTATATATGAGTGAAATATTGTCAAGAAGTAATACTTACCAATATGTTTACATGTGAATATATATGAAATAATGCATATACTTCCTGGAAGTACATGTTCAGATATTTTTAAAGTTTTGGAGTGGTAAATCATAGAAGTTTGGAGACCAATTGTATAAGAGGAGAGAGACAGGAAAACAATAATACAGTATGTGAGAAATGCTTTAAAAAGAATATAGGATTCAATAAGTGCACAACAGAGAACATAATAATCATGAGTAGGGGTCAGGGGCAGGACACCTTTTCAAAAGATGTGGTCCTTGAATTGAATCATCCAAGTGAGAAGCAAAGGTAATCTGGGCAGAATCAATGTCATGTGCAGTGCCCTAACCAGTGTGAAAAATGTAGGAACCACAAGTGGTTCATTGTAGCTGGAAGCTACATTGTATATCAGACAGAAAGGAGTAAGAGACAAGACTGGAGAGGAGTTTCCATTTCTCCTAAAGTGTTTTAGCTATGCTACCCCTTTTTTCTTTGCCAAACTTTTTTAAATATTAATTTTAAAAATTAGGGTTATATATCTTTCTTTTTAATAATTTGGATAATTTATGGGATGCCTGGGTCGCTCAGTTGGTTTAACAACTAAGTCTTGATTTTGGCTCAGGTCATGATCTCACCATTTAGGAGATCGAACCCCACATGGGAGTCTATGCTGACAGCATGGAACCTGCTTGGGATTCTCTCTGTCCCTCTCTCTCTCTGTCCCTCCCCGGCTCACTTGCTCTCTCAAAATAAATATATAAACTTAAAAAATAATTTGAAAATTTCCAAATTATTATATGCAGAAAAAAGGGAATGGTCTGAGAATTTTCCAGGTTTCCATGTTTTACTAAGCTAGTCCAAATTTAGTATAAACACTGAAGAAAACTTAAGGAGTCTAAAAATCTCTAAGACTTTTCTAAATACTTCCAAAACTGACTTATTCTAAATATTAGACCTCATGGTTGATCTTTGTAATTTCTAGTGTTTAGCATTATTTTTGTTTTTACCCTTTTTATTTTTTCAATCCTAATAACTTAGAAATAAATAAATAACTTGGAACCATGACCTTGATTTTTCTCAAGAGAAAAAGGAAAATTACTTTTCTACATGATGTCCTTTTTTTTTTTTTTTTTGAAGTTTATTCATCTTTGAGAGAGAGAGAGAGAGAGAGACAGACAGACAGACAGACAGAATGTGAGCTGGGGAGGGGCAGAGAGAGAAGGAGACACAGAATCCAAAGCAGGCTCCGGGCTCCAAGCTGACAGCACAGAGCCTGATGCGGGGCTCGAACTCACAAACTGTGAGATCATGACCTGAGCTGAAATTGGACACTTTACCGACTGAGCCACCCAGGCACCCCTACATGATGATACTTATATTCAAGAAAAATGGTTTATTGTTTATGACATCTATAAATACTCTTATATTACAATAAATTATCACTATTATCCATCCTAATTTAATTGATTTAACAGTAGTTTCTGATTAAACGTAGATGCTATTATTTTTTGCTAGAGTTATTTGGTAAAGAAAAATGTTGTGAAAATCAGGGAAATTTCAAAATAGATTTATATTTAAATGATCTCATAGGGAATAAGTATTATCCTGGGAATGTATTTCCTATTCATTTGAAATACTTGAATTTATTAAAGGTATAAGGGCACTAGATGGTAGACTCTTTATGCCAGACCCTAAATAGTCTAAGAAACACCATTACATTTCCTGTTTTTCCCCTTCACTGTTTGCAGACCTCTGGGCTTAGAAAATTAACTAGAAACTACATAATAGTAATAGAATTAATACTTAAGTGAGGCACCTGGGTGGCTCAGTCAGTTAAGCATTGGAGTTTGGCTCAGATCATGATCTCGCGGTTCATGAGTGTGAGCCCCACATCAGGCTATCTGCTGTCAGCACAGAGCCCCCTTTGGATTCTCTGTCTCCCTGTCTCTCTGCCCTTCCCCTACTTGCATGCACACATGCTTGCTCTCTCTCTGTCTCTCTCTCTCTCTCTCTCTCTCTGTCTCTCTCTCTCTTTCTTTCTTTCTCTCTCTCAAAAATAAATAAACATTACAAAAAAGACTTAAGTTCCCCTAATCTTTTTTATTGGCTGGTCAATGTCAATTCACTCCTGGGTTTGTACTGGGGAGAAATTATATATATCTAAAGACCTCACTAGGAAAGTATCCACTACTGATTATTTCTCATTTTCAGGTATACTGAAAATACCGCTGACCAACTCTAAATATGCTGCATAAAAATGAGGTTCAATAAATTTAACTTTAGGAAAGACATCTGTATTGGATGCTACAAGTTAAAAAGTATTATCAATTACAAATTTACCTCTCATCGGAAGATTCTTTTAAATAAGTGTGAAAGTTTTCATCTTGAGTTTTATCAACTTTGTTGACCATAGAAAACTACCTTCTCATGACATTTTCTACTAATTATATACACTTTTTAAGTTTATTTATTTATTTTGAAAGAAAGAGAGAGTATACATGTGAGAGAGAGCAAGGGAGGGGCAGAGAGAGAGGGAGAGAGAATCCCAAGCAGGCTCCATGCTGTCAGCCTAGAGCCTGACATAGGGCTCGATCTCATGAACAAAACTGTGAGATCACAACCCGAGCTGAATCCAAGAGCTGGACACTTAAGTGATGGAGCCACCCAGGAACCTCTATTAATTACATTTAAACACAGTAAGTAAAGAAAAATTTCCTTTCAGAAATTGTTAAAGAATAGTTTCAACTCCAGTACTTCTATTATAGAGTCCAGGAATGGCAAAACTGAAAATGCCAAATGTAAAGAGTAAATTCTTTACAACTTTTATTTTTATTGACTATTTCATCATTTATTCTCCATCCTACACAATTGTTTTGTAATATTAAATGTCTTCAATAATGAAGCAGGAGAATGAAATGCTTCGTAAGAGACTTTTTCACTTTTTGTTAACAGAAGATGGATATTTGGGGATGTAAGATTTTATCAAGTCCACTTCTAAATTGATGACACATGTCTTAGATTATAAGCTCGAGAGAGGAAGATGTAGTCAACCCTGATATGCTTAAATCAACAATGTGCTAAGTAGAAATGAGTGATAGTGTATTATTTTAATTCACACAGTAAGTTAGGATATTAAAAATAAATTTGTTTTTAGTACAGATTATTTACTACTTACCATGTCATGTGCCTGTCACTAGGCAATTATTTAAAATATCTTTTTTTATAGACCATAGGAAAAAATTGTATTAACTCTGTCCAGCAATTAAACAAACTGAGGTGCAGAGAAAATAAAGGGTGGAACAGTGAACAGATACATGGTAGGACATAATGTGGATATCTAACCCAGAGTTTCGGAGTTTTGGTATACTCAGAGCTGCCTTTGTTCATTTAAATGGACACTCAAAATTTAACTTTTCTTTTTTTGCAAAACATTAAGTTCATAATTTGTGGATGACATATATCTGCACATATATAAGAAATTAAACTACTCTCCTTAGCAATATGTATATATATATATATGTATATACATACACACACACACACACACACACACACACACACATATATATGCATATATATATATGGGGATAAAGTACTTGGATTATGAAAAGAGCTAGATTTTACTTTTTTTAATGTTTATTTTTGAGAGAGAGACAGAGCACGAGTGGGGGAGGGGCAGAGAGAGAGGGAGACACAGAATCTGAAGCAGGCTCCAGGCTCTCAGCTGTCAGCACAGAGCCTGATGCAGGGCTTGAACCCACGAACTGTGAGATCATGACCTGAGCCGAAATTGGATGCTTAACCGACTGAGCCACCCAGTTTCCCCAAAAAGCTAGATTTCACCTTAGAGTGTCTTGTTACTTTGTATATAACCTTGAAGAAGGCCTTTTTTTTCCCTCTATGTGTCAGTTTCCTCATTTCCCCTTGTATCCTTCTGGTCTCTGCTACAGTGATGCTGCAAAGCAATGACTAAATCAACCACTAAATCTCACTAAATCTCTTAAAACAACAAACATTTTTCTTGCTGACAGATTTGCAGGTCAGTCAGGGTGGCTTGGTTTCAGGCTGTGGGTTGGATCTAGGTCTTGTCTCCACATCTTTCATTTGGAGAGGATCAGTTACTTTTGTGACACCTGCCCAGAAAGACAAGAGGCTGAGCCAAACCACACCAACATGGTTAAAACCCTCCACTCACGCCACATCTGCTAACTCTTCATCATCCAAAGTTAATTATGTGGTGAAGCTCAAGGTCAATGGGGCAGAGATGTTAAATCCAACTAATCTAGCAACAAACAGTACTAACTTGCACAGCAAAGGGAATGTGTGCAGAATGAAACTGTCCCAACCAACTTTATTTTAAGGCACTGCATATTTGCATATTTACATGTAGCTTTAGAAATGATGTGCATATGTGAGGATCCTTTAGTAGAGCTATGGTAGGTTATGTACAGGCTAATGAAAAAAATTCCCATTAGAAAAATATATTTGTGGAGCGCCTGGGTGGCTCAGTCGGTTGAATGTCTGCCTTCCGCTCAGGTTGTGATCTCATGTTTCGTGGTTTGAGCCCCACATTGGGCTCTCTGCTCTCAGAACAGAGCCTTCTTTGATCCTCTGTCTCCCTCTCTCTGTGCCCCTGCCCCAGTCACACACACACACACACACACACTCTCTCTCTCTCTCCTAAAAATAAATAAATAAACTTAAAAAAAAAAAAAGAAAAATATGTTTGCATTAAGAAGATTAAGTTTTACATACATATTATGAGGCTCTGATAGCATTAATCATTTCTTCAACATTGTCAGATTATTTAATTTCATGAAACAGAAATCTTACAGAAACCAAGGGATTGTATGAATATACATACGATTTTTAATTTAGTTTTACATATTTCCTTTGCTAAATAGGGCATGCAGTTTACTGGACAGTGCATAAAGCAAAGCTCTCCCTATTGGTACCAAGTTGGCAGGCAGTTTGGTTTTAATCCTATCTAGAGATTGCTCGTGCATTCCCGTACATTTCAACTCTGATCCTCTAATGGTCATCTGTTATGCTGTGATTACATGGATGAACTGCGAAGAGATCATCTGACTAAATTGTCAAGTTAAGGGCAAGTATCTGCACAAAGGAAAAATACTACAAATCAGTATAAAAGAGGCTGTGATTTACAATGAAGTTTGATGCTTTAAAAATAATAGAAATACTCCACTTTAAAAATTCTTCCCATGAAAGTATTTTAAGAAGTAATTCTCTACATTGTTGGCAATCTCAACAGCATGGTTATATCCTAGATGGATTTTGAGACAAATATCTTTTGTTCCTATAGTTATACTAAAGCTAGAAAGTGCTAAGAGGTCACATCACACCTTCTATAGCAACTGATGGAGTTCAGTTTTGTGTACCATTCTTTTGTATTCTATTATCAGAAAAACAACTGTCTATAACAAGCTTTTCCCAAGAATATTATATTTCTTGGTTCAAACACCATCACTTTCTTCAGTGTTTCTTTCTATGTAATAACAATAAAAGATAAATTTTGAGAGAGTCTCATTGGTTCTTCAATAAAAGACACAAGAGATTGAGGGCATCTGAGTGGTTCAGTCATTTAAGCGTCTGACTCTTAATTTTGGCTCAGGTCATGGTCTTATGATTCATGAGTTCAGCCCCACATCTGGCTCTGTCCTGGGTATGGAGCCTGCTTGAGATCCCCTCTCTCTCTCCCTCAGTCCCTTCTCCTCTCAAAGAAATAAGATCTTTATTTTTTATTCAGTTTATTTATTTATTTAGAGAGAGAGAGAGTGAGAGATGTGGGACGGGAAGAGAGAGAGGGACAGAGAGAATCCCAAGCAGGCTTCGCACCTTCAGCACAGAGCCTGATGTGGGGCTCAGACTCACAAACCATGAGATCATGACCTGAGCCAAAATCAAGAATCAGATGCTTAACCAACTGATCCATTCGGGTGCCCCTAAAATAAAATCTTTGAAAGATACAAGAGTATGAGCCAAATCCAAGGTGGGCAATATTCTCTCTATTGGTATATAGGACCTGCAACCCCACTCCCTTCTGCTGGCTTTGTGGAAGAATGAAATACCTTTTCCACTCATGCTTTATCCAGAATGTAAACAAAGTTGCATGCTTCTAAGCATTACCTTACTTTTGATATCCCAGCATTCAGTTCCCATGTGTAAGATCTCATGGACACAACCTGAATTTCTCTCAGAATCTTACGGGCAGTTAATTCCACTGTGCCTCTCATCCTTTTCTCATTCTTAGCTAACATTTAGTGAGAGTTTTTAGATTAGCTAAATACTTTCCATGCATCATGCCATGTGTACTGTCTACTAATTAACTGACCTCTGCTTAATTGTCTTTAGCTGAAAATTGGAAATTATCATAGTACCCATCTCCTGGGGTTGTTTTAAAAATTGAATAAACCGATGAATGTAAAGTGCTTAGAAAAAAGTTGCCTAGCATATAGTAGGCAATCAGGAAATAAAAAGTATTTTCATTTACTTACTGAAAAAATATATAATAAGCATCTAATGCATACCAAGCACTGTTATAGGGACTGGGAATTTAAAAATTTTTGGAACTAGCATTTTTTTATGTCTACACAAAACTTCAAAAATCTAACAGCTTTATGCCTATGTTGTTAGCCACATCCCTGAAACAAAAGAGTCAAATGTGGCCATAGGATTCTCCGAAAAGAGAGCTGAGAGTCAAGACTCAGGTTTAAGTTTCTAGGCTTCTTCTCGTTTTGTGATACTGGGCAAGTGACTTCATCTTTCTGTCTCTCCACTTGTAAAATGAAAAGACTGTGTTCTCAGCTTTGTTCATTCATTCCATAAACAATTACTGACCACATACCATGTGCCATGTCCCTTTGTTATGTGTACTCAAGAGGAGGGCACAGGGATAGTATATGAAAGTGAGATATTTGTGCTGCCCTGGGGGCAGGAGGAATCAGGAAGGCTTCACTTTTTTGTTGTTGTTGTTAGTAGTAGCTTTTTTTTTTTTAACTGAGCTCAATGTGTATTTTTTTTTTTATTTTTTAGACTCTTTGTTTTTAATTTAAATTTTAGTCAGTTAACATACAGTGCAATATGGTGTCAGAAGTAGAATTCAGTGATTCATCACTTACATACAACACCCAGGTAAGTGTGTGTGTGTGTGTGTGTGTGTCTGTGTGTGTGTGTGTGTGTATGGCACCTCTTCTATATCCATTCATCAGTCAATAGATATTTGGGCTCTGTCCATAGTTTAGCTATTGTTGATAATGCTGCTATAAAGGGTGCATGTAGGCCTTTGAATCTGTATTTTTGTATCCTTTGGGTAAATACCTAATAGTGCAATTGCTGGATCATAGGGTAGATCTATTTTTAGTTTCTTGAGGAACCTCCATACTGTTCTCTAGAATGGCTACACCAGCTTGCATTCCTACCAACAGTGCAAGAGGGTTCCCCTTACTGTGTATCCTAGCCAACACCTGTTGTTTCTTGTATTTTTATTTTAGCCATTCTGACAGGTGTGAGGTGATATCTCATTGTTTTGATTTGTATTGCCTTGATGATGAGTGATGTTGAGCATCTTTCCATGTGTTGGCCATCTGGATGTCTTGGGAATTTAATTTTGAGCAAGAGAGACAAGAATCCTATTCTCATGGAATTGACATTTCAATGAAAGATGACCAACAATAAGCAGAGAAGCAAAAGATAGGTACTAGCAATAAAACTCTTTTATAAATGAGGAAATTAAAATTGAATTGAATTTATGTTGCCCAGGATTACAAAGCTAAAAGGTGATAGAGACTGGATTAGGATCCAGGATTATGGTACCCCAAAGCCCAAACTTTAAACCTGCCATCATCTCCATGCTGTTATACTTGTTATGATCGCTGAAACATTTTCTCCCTGCAGGCTTCCTCTTTTACCCTTTTCTACTCCATCCTCTGAAATCACTATACCACATCTTTTCCTTTAGTGTAACTTGATTCTCCTTGGAAGTGAATATATCAGTTACTACAGTGATTCTAAAACTTAACTACATTTTGGAATCACGTGGAGATCATTCATACAATACAAATGTCTTCATTGCCCCACAGAGATTCTAATTGAATTATTCTGGGTTGTGGACCAAGTTATGCAGCTTTTTAGAATGATGGCTGCTAATGCTCTAAAAAGGTTATCATCAAGTTGCCTACTCTTTCACTTTAATTTCTCTCTTTGGACAATTTCCTGAGTTATTTGGAAATTCCGATTCTTAAGGATCCCTTGATCCAAGTGGATTTTTCTGTCTTCCAGGTTTTCACTTGCAACTCTTTCTAAACACCTAGGTATCCAAAGTACATGCAGTTACTTGATGATGGTGTTGGCTTCCCTCTAGATGGCTATATTGGATAGTCTCTTGATCTCTTTATTTTACTCAAATCTCTTCATTACATTAAAAAAAACCCTCCTAGCATTTTCCTCCAGTGAGCACCTATTATTCTGGCCCTCTTGAAACTAGTTTCTGAGAAGTGTCTCTGCCTTGTGTCCACACTTATCTGTGAGTCATCTTCATTAATTGCATTTCTACTCAATTTGTATCTGCATGTGCTACCAGAAAAAAGAATGCACACCTCGGGGGATGTTGTCACAATGCAATTTTATTTTGGTCTCACCTTTACCATTTTATTCAGTGAAATAATATAATACTGCCCCTCAGTAGTATTCAACACAAATTCATGTTGGCTCTTTCTTATACCTAGTCCACAGGACACATTTATACATTTTGTGCTTCCAAAAGTTGTAGGCTGATCCTAATGCAACTGTCTAAATCATGTGGTTACTTTAAGCTTTCTCAAGCAGGAGTCAAGCACAAGTTCTCCATATCTGAGCATCACAGACATAGACTGAGGGTCCATATGGAACTTCCCATTACTAGAGGGGACAAAGGAGGGAAAGTGATGAATAACAAATCTCCAAAGAAATCTCTTCCTTCTCTATTATTTGACTCACTTTTATAATGGAATGGAATACATTCCACATTTATAATGAAATACATTATCATATTAGTTCCTTCATTGCTTCACCTGAATCCACTAAGATCATTCTTAGCCTCACTGTAAGTGATACAACCAGACATCATGTGCTTTATGATGTGATGTAATGAGGTATCCCTGCTTAAAAAAATTGACCCTAAATCAAATCAACCTCTAGATTTAATTTAGAGTTTATAGCTCATACATGGCTTAAATGGTACTACTAGGAAGGATGGAACTAAAAAAAAATGTAAAAAACCTTATGTGACAAATGACCTAATTTCTCCAGAAAATCAAGTGTAAGGGAAAAAAGAGGTGGGGATGTGCAGCTCTTAGAGAATAAAAGAGACTTAAAGGACAAAAGAGCCAAACGTGATAAGCAGATCTTGTATGGAACCTAATTAAAAAGAAAAAGCAAAACAAACAAACAAACTGTAACAGTCATCTTTGAGAGAATGAGAGCATTTGAATATTGTCTGGTTATTAGATAGCATTAAGAAATCACTGTAAATTTTGACAGGTATGAAAAAAACATGTTAAAAATCAATATCTCTTTGTCATTTAGGCATGTATAATAAAGTTTTACATATAAAATGACAATGTCTAGTACTCATTTTAAAACTTCTACCTTCTAACATGCTGGAGATAAAAAAAAGTGGGCAATTACTATTCCGGGGACTGAGTTTAATATACTAGTGTATTTAACTTTGTGTACGTGTGAAAACTTTTGGAAATTTATATCATTTTTTCCATTTAATTTAGTTTTTCTGTTATTGTTGACTTTTGTTTATTCTTTCACAATTCACGGATCTGTGTATTTAAAACTATCCCCAAGTGAGTGTGCCCATTGTTCAGATGTAATTACTTCTGTGGGGAATGATTCCCAACTGAGTGTTTAGCATTATTTCTTTGCCAGTTCAGGTCACATATTTATCTGAAATTAGATATAAAATATTATAAATATTTAAATATTATAAAAAATTATATTAAGTCTTCAGCATGGAAGGAAGATCTCTGTATGTGTGACTAGGAAAACTTCATTATCGTTGGGGTTATCCTGGTACTGTTGTTTTTCACTATTAATTGATACCAATATTGCACAAACCATAAATATATACATAAACTTTTCAGTAGGGTTTAAACATGAAACACTTTGGTCTTTCTCTTTAGAATAAGTCCCCTAAAAGGAACTGCTCATTTCTGTTATTCCATCCCTGCAAAGATTGCTAAAGCCTAATCAGAATGTTACAACCCACTTGGCTTTTGACTGTATATCTTAGCTTTACCTCACAAAGTTACCAGATTTTATGGAGAGTAGACGATGTCTATATTCCCATGGTAACAGGATAACTTCTTGGAAAGACAAGAGATATTGAAGGTTCAAGATCCTAATCTATAATAGTGTTCCTCTAAAGCAGTGTTTAGCAAATTTGCCTCACTATAAGATTTACCTTGGATATTATTATTAAAAATTATTTGAAATGCAAGGTCTGAGCTACTCTCCTGGAGATCCCTAAAGATTTTGGTTCAGTAGGTTCTGGATGGGCCCCTAAACGTGTTTTTTTTATTATGAAATTTATTGTCAAATTGGTTTCCATACAACACCCCGTGCTCATCCCAACAGGTGCCCTCCTCAATACCCATCACCCACCCACCCCTTCCTCCCACCCCCCATAAACCCTCAGTTTGTTCTCAGTTTTTAGGAGTCTCTTATGTTTTGGCTCCCTCCCTCTCTAACCTAAACATGTTTTTAACAAGCTCCTCAGATGATTCTCATGAGAACCCACCTTTGAGAAACACTGCTCTAAATTAATGCATTTCAGTTTAACTAGTATGGAACATGCAGGCATCTTTTTACTGCCACCAGTGAGCTATGGTCCTGGGAGGTGGCTTGTGCACAAAGTCTACAAAATATCTAACTGCAAAGAAATAGCTAGAATCCTTATATTGCTGCTTAGGTTTGCGCATCATGACAGACTCAGGTTTTAGTAGTTTTCAACTCTTCATATTACAATCACCTGGGAAGCTTAAAAATACCAGTGCAGAAGGCCAAGCCCTAGAGGGCATGTAACAGGACCTAGGTTTTGTTTTATTTTATTTTATTTTATTTTATTTTATTTTATTTTATTTTATTTTATTTTATTTTTAAGGCTTCCTCTGTGGTTCTAAAATTAAAACAGATTTGAGAAATACTAAGGTTGAGTTGTGTAACAGGCTGTTGCAATTTTAGCAAATATTACTCTTCTTAAAGAGAATGGGGTTAGCAGGATCTGTCTGTCCCATAAGATCTGAAAGAGAATAGATCAGATTTCTGTGAACCTTTGTAAAACCTTTGGGCATTAAGAGACTCCATTTTATGACTGAGATAACATCCCGTTTTAAAACAGGAACGGCAATGAATCATTGAACTAAGTAAGGACATACAAGTGAGCACCTGACTTCTATGTGCATTTTAAACAAAAGTTGGACAGTCTGCAAAAGAGACTCTCCTAGCAACTAACATGATATACCTAGAAAACCAATGAACTGTAATTTGTACTATTATCTCCCAATCATAATTCTTAGTAGACAACTGATGTGAGGGATCTTATACTTTTTCTTTTTTCCAACAAAAAACCCTAACGTTTTTCCTCTGACAGGACATAGTTTGGGTTGCCTCCCGAATCTGTGCTACCTCAATTGCAATTCTAAGACCCCAAATGAATGCTTATGTTTTCAGTTCTCTTTTCTCAGTTGACATTTCAATCCCATCCTTCTCTCGATGTTATGTACATTTTTATTTGTGTTGCATGGGGGTGGATGGGGTGGTTTGGACTTAATTTCTTCTTGGTCACCTTTGACTATAATTTTCCCTTTGCTAATATTTTTGTTCTCTATGCTCAGCCTTAAAATTTGCCTTTCTGTGTGTCTAGGCATCTAAATTAAATGTTCAGACTCATTCCTCACTTCTCTCAATAAAACTTTATTACACTGAAACAGACTATACTAAGAGGAGGTCAAAGGACTGGTCTGATGCCTAACGACATAGAAAAATCTTTAATTGAATGGTCTTAAAACAGATATTCTCTAGCATTATTCAGGTATCTCAACTCTTCTTTGATCTTGAGAGTGGAAGACCAAGCAAGCATAGGAAACCAAACCTGGAATTTCCCTGTTCCTTTAAATATAATGAAGATTAACTCAAAACACCATTCCATAGTATGTAGAAGGTCTAACTTCTATTTCAGTGAAACAGCTCAAGTTCATTGTTCTCATGTTCAGTTCTGACCCTAAACTCCATTTCCCTACATTGGTCCAGGTGCTGATGATCTAAAGTCACACTAGATGCACCCAAAGGATACAGAAATACTGATTTGAAGGAGCACATGAACCTTTATAGCAGCATTTATCAACAATAGCCAAATTATGGAAGGAGCCCAAATGTCCATCAACTGATGAATGGATAAAAAAGGTGTGGTATATATATACAATGGAATATTACTCAGTCATCAAAAAGAATGAAATCTTGCCATTTGCAATGATATGGATGGAGCAAGAGTGTATTATATTAAGTGAAATAAATCAGAGAAAGACAAATACCATATTATTTTACTCATATGTGGGATTTAAGAAACAAAACATATGAACATAGGAGAAGGGGAAAAATAGAGGGAAGCAATCCATGAGAGACTCTTAACTGTAGAGAACAAACTGACGGTTGCTGGAGGGGAGGTGGGCAGAGAATGGGCTAAATGGGTGAATGGTATTAAGGAGGCACTTGCTATGTTAAGCACTGGGTGTTATATGTAAGTGATGAATCACTAAATTCTACTCCTGAAGCCAGTGTTACACTATATATTAACGAACTAGAATTAAAGTAAAAATAAAAAAATAAAGTTATTCAGGCTTTCCCTATTCTTCACCATGTTTGCTTAGATATAGAATCTAGTTTATTTCCTTCATCCACACAAAAGACTGTTATGTATCAAAATTTATTGAAATGTGGGGCATATAGGGGATTTCCAGAGACGCAATGTAAAATTAAAAGCAAATAATGGAATATCTGTTCTTTGGAAATTTTCTCCATTATTTCTACAACTCAAGCTTCAGCCTCCCAACATTTTGTTTTCAATAGAATACTGTACACATTGGCCCTGTGGTGAATAAGTTGTAACCATATATACTTTATAAAATCTCTATCATCTGTCTATCTAAATTGAAAAAATGTGCTCTGTAGAAAGTTTACTTTAAAATTTTAAAACTCTTAAGGAGGACACTTGTTATGATGAGCCCTGTATGTTAACTAACTAGAATTTAAATAAGAATTTTAAAAAAGAAAAGAAATAAATTTTAAAACTCCAAACACTTTCTAAAATCTACAGATTCTAAAGACTAGAATGCCTTTTGTCTACTGAATACTTGGGTGTATGTATGTATATATATATATATATATATATATATTATTCGAGAATGTTATACAAAAATTCATGTATATGAACAATATGAGAAAAAATTCTTCAGTGTTAAAAAATGTACAAAAATTGCATAGACAAAATTAAGTACAGACCACAAGATGGGAGAGTTCACACAGTGGAAACTCAAAGAGAGAATAAACATGAAAAGGTATGCAAACTCACTAGTTACTGAGGAAATGTGAAATAAACTCCAATAAGATGAAAAAAGCACAGTGAAATACTATTTCAATGCCCATTATGCTTAGAAAAAAATAATATTACTAAGTTCCATCAAAGATGTGAAAAGCATAATTGAGTTGACATTAACTTCTCTTTAAACTAAGGACCTCAAAAATCTCTCCATTGATTAATTCCAAGTCAGAGTACGGAGACTCCTGGATTCAGTAGGCTCTATAAACTTTATTTACTACATAGAAATGATCATATTTCATAATTGTCTTGGGTTTTTGTCCTCTTAATTACTGTCAGTCTTCCTCTCAAGAATATAAACTCCCTGAAGTTAAGAATTGTATCTATTTTGATCACAAAGGTGTTCCTATCACTTAGCAGAGAAACTTTAGCAGACAAAACACTTATCAGAGAAAATGTTACTGATCAATAATATTTTTAATACATAAGTGACTTGTGTGTGTGTTATTTTTTAAATTTTATTTGCTTAAATTCAACTTAAATACAGTGTACTGTTGGTTTCAGGAGTAGAACCCAGTGATTCATCTCTTACATATGACACTCAGTGCTCATCCCACCCATTGCCCTTCTTAATGCCCATCACCCATTTAGCCCATCCCCCACCCACTTCCCCTCTAGCAACCCTCATTTTGTTTTCTGTATTTAAGAGTCTCTTAAAGTTTGCCTGCCTCTCCATTTTTATCTTATTTTTCCTTCCCTTCCCCTATGTACATCTGTTTTGTTTGTTAAATTCTACATACGAATGAAATCATATGTTATTTGTCTTTCTCTGACTGACTTATTTCACTTTAGCATAATACACTCTAGTTCCATCCATGTTGCGAATGACAAGATTTCATTCTTTTTCATCCCCAAATAGTATTCCACTGTATCCGTATGTTTGTGTGTGTGTGTGTGTGTGTGTGTGTGTGTGTGTGTGTGTGTGTATGCCACATCTTCTTTATCCATTCATCAGTTGTTGGACCTTTGGGGTCTTTCCATACTTTGGCTATTGTTCATAGTGCTGCTATAAACATTGGGTGCATGTGCCCGTTCGAATCAGCATTTTTGTATCCTTAGGATATTTACCTAGTGGTACAATTGCTGGGTTGTAGGATAGTTCTATTTTTTTATTTTTTAAGGAAACTCCATGTTGTTTTCTAGAGTGGCTATGCTAGTTTACACATTTTTAATACATAAATAATTAATAATTTTGACCTGAGTGTATTATTTGAAGGGAAAAGAGAATATGTTGAGGTCTGAGGAAATAGCATTACATTTATCTTTTAACAGGTAGACTACAGTTTTTAACCAACAATTTTGCTCAATACAGTTCAGTTCAATTAGTCAAATCTCTGATTTTTTCAACACCATAACTTTTTAACTGTTTGAGTAACCACATATCTCACTCCTAAAAACTCTTTCTGACCTCATATAAGAAACCACCAACTTTAGGTCTCCCAGTAAAAATGTGTTTTGCATTCATTGGCAACCAGGAGTCTTCCCTCCACCCCCATGACTTGTTAGCCTCATTTGGAGACAAAATGAAAAAGAGCATCTAATACGTGTACCTTGTATACATTACTCTTGCTAACTTGATTAGCTAATCTGGACACCCACTAAGTGTTGTATTCTTGGCCTTATTACCCTTGTGATCCCTTCAAGCTTTACTCCTGCACCATGCCTGAAAAGAAAAGATGAGTCTTCAGAAAGTATTCTCTTTAAGGCCTTTGCTATTAGCTGTGTTTTTACATCACTACATCCCAGGAGCAGTACCTGGGTCATTTCAAGTGTTTAATAAATGTTTTTTGAATGAATGAATGCATTAATTTAACACATCAAGAGCTGAGTAGTCTCTGAAGCATTCCAAGACCAAGTCATACTTGGATATAGTTGTTTCTCTAGCACCTTTCTTTTTATACTTAAAATAGCATATACGAATCCAAAGTCCCATCAGGGTCATGTCATGTCATTGTAAAATGACAATTTAATGTTTAATTTATAGTTTCTTTTTCTTAGAGTCAATTAACACCATCTAGAATACCTGGTTGTCTTTCATCAGGGCTTTGCAGCTTCCCTCTTGGAATTTGTTAAACTAATATTTTGAATGGTGAATTTTGATGGTTTTCTTTTCTCACAAGCGATTTATTCATGTTTTGCATTTGATTAGGAGTCTCATTTTGAATGATTTTTCCCCTTCTTTTTCTCTGTATCTTTCTAGAGTGTTTGCAGTTGCCATCTCAGAGCCTCATCAGCAAGCTTCCATTATATTGATGATTTCAATGTTCCTGCCTCAACAGAAATGGTGGGTAACACAGATCTAGTCACAGAACCAAAGAAAATGTTGCCACTTTCTAGTGTTAAATTTGTATACATATAACTTGAAGTTTTTATTTCAGTTTATTTTATTTTATTTTGAGGGAAAGAGAGTACTGGCATGAGTGGGGGAGAGGGGCAGAGGGGGAGAGAGAGAATCTTAAGCAGGCACAGAGTTTGACATGGGGCTCAATCCCATGACCTGGGATCATGATCTGAGCTGAAATCAAGAGTCAGACATTCAACTGACTGAGCCACCCAGGCGACCCACATAAAACTTTCAAAGCCTTAGACTCACAGCTTACTACCTAACATAAAATATCTCCAGCATGCAGAAAATTGGAAAGAATTTTACATTGAGTATTTACATACCCAGTACCAACATTTGACAGTTAACATTTGCTACACTTGTTTTATCACCCATCTCTTTATTCATACTTCTACCCATCCATCAAGTTATCTTATTTTTTGTAGGCATTTATATCATAAATTACACATATCAGTATACTTCAGTCCTAAACATTTTAGCATGCAAATTATAAGCTAGAGTTCACTATTTATTTAGTTTTTTTTTAAATTGAAGTAAAATTTACTTACAATGATATGTACACATTTTAAGCATGCAGTTTGATGAGTTTTAACAGATAACTTAAACTCCTATCACAATACAGCATTATCATCACCCGAGAAATGTTTCCATATGCCCCTTTCCAGTCATTCTCCACCTGTATCCCTCCTTTCATAGGTAACCACCATTGTGACTTTTTTCTACCATAAATTAGTTTGTATCTGCTTGTTCCAGCACTTCCTTTGAATTCTATCCTATGCTATGTACTCTTTTGTGTAAGGCTTCTTTCACTCAGCATCATGTTTTTGACAGTCATCCACGTTAGTCTGTGCAAGAAACTTAGTACTTTGTAATACTAAATAGTATTTCATTATATGATTTTACCACACTTTATTCGATCTCTTATTGATAGAACTTTGATCAGCACTTGAGCTATGTTTCTAGTTTTGGCTTTTATGAATAGAGCTCTATATATATTCTTGTGTAAGGCTTTGTGTAAACATATATGCTTGCATATAACTTAGGTAAAAATCTAGGAGTATAGTTCTTGGTTGCAGTATAATATATCTTTAGTTTCATATAAAACTGCCTCACCTTTTAACCCAATGTACTAGTATAATTTTATGACCCTACCCAACAATATATGAGAGTTCCAATTGTTCCATATCTTTGACAAATTAGTTGTGATCAGTATTAATGTAAAGAGTCTGGTGGGTTTAGCGGTACCACATTGTCATGTTAATTTCATTTCCCAGATGACAAATGATTTTGAGCTTTTTTCATTTGCTTTTTGGTCATTCCTGGGATAAATACTATTTGTTAGGAATTCTTTTTTTAAGGAGTTGATTTCAACTTGGTAATATATTTCTGCTGATTCCCATAACAATATTCATTAAGGATATACATATATATACATATCTATATACATATATATATATGTATATATATATATACATATACATATATATACATATATATATATGGCCTTTGTTAGGTTATTATTCATCTAGGTAGAGCATATTTTGACACAATTATCTCATGAAATATGAATGCATAATCACCAGTGCTTGCCTCCAAGCCTATAGACTAGCAGGTACATGGCTTAAATATTTCTGTTTTGTCTTTGGTTCATGAAGATACTTATTTTAAGCCTGCTATTTTTCTCTTTCTATTATTGTATTATCTATTTTTCTATGCATTTGGAGTATTGCAGATGCATTAAATATTTTCTTTCTGTGATGTCTTGACCAGAATTGACATCTTTACCATTGTATCATCAATTTTTCACCCTACTTTTTCTTGATCTGTTTCTTATAAGATTTAAGGGTTCTTTTAATGGCAGGGCACAGCACAAAGACACTTGGATAATTCTAATCGGCAGAACTTTTTGTTACTTAGAGTTGTAAATGAGAGAAGACTGTCAGGCAGGGCTACACAGAGCGTTGCCCCAAGGGACAGGGTAACAACAGCAAAGTGGAGCTGTAGGGGGTAGTTTATGTCTAGCAAGTGGGTGAGGTTAGTGAGATTTCTCAGGCTCCCTATGGATTGGCTAATTTGAATAATTTCACAGTTTCTGGGGTATAGGGGCTTCCCCTAGTTGTCAGGTACCTTGGCTATAAGGTGACTGGGGCTTGTACATAGTGATCTAAAGTTCGAGAACCAAAAAGAGAAGTGGTTGGTGTGTGGCTTTAGTCAGCTGCTCAGGAAGGAAGGAGAACTGACTGGCCTCTAGCCAGGGCCCCAAAACTGACTATAGTTACCATTAAAAAACAAAACCAAAACTGTATTAACAGGCAAATTAGATATGCATATGCCAGTACACCATTCTTGGTTGATTTCCTAAACCCTTTTATGACATAATTTGAAGACTAAGTGTGCAAGTCACTGAACTTAGATTTGAGATATAAAATAAAAACTGAAAGTAGGCAAATTGGACTCCCTCAATATTTAAAACTTCTGTCCATCAAAGGACACAATCAGCACAGTGAAAAGTCAACCTGCAGAAGAGGAGAAAATATTTGCAAATTATGTCTGCTAAGGGGTTAATACTCAGAATGTATAATGAGCTGTAAGTCAAGAACAAAAAACAAACAACCTGATTAAAAATGGCAAAGGAGTTGAATAAACATTTCTCTAAAAGAAGGTATGCAAATAGCCAACAAACACATGAAACCATGCTCAACATCACTAATTATTAGGCAAATGCAAAACAAAATCACAATGAGATATCATTTCATACCTATAAGTAAGTAAGTAAATAAGTAAATAAGTAAGTAAATAAATAAATAAATAAATAAAAATTGTTGAGGATGTGGAGAAATTATAATCTTTGTACACTGTTGGTAGGAATATAAAATGATGTATCTGCTATGGAAAGTAGTATGGCAGTTCCTCAAAGAAATAAAAATAATACTGTTATATGATAAGCAGTCCTGCTTCTGGGTATATACCCCAAATAATTGAAAGGTATATCTCAATACCCATGTTCATAGAGACACAGTAGCCAAAAGGTGAAAGCAACTCAAATGTCCCTTGATGGATGAATGGATAAACGATGGAAGAATTATTTAGACTTAAAAAGTAAGGAAATTCTGATATATGCTACAATGTGGAAGAATTTTGAGGAATTATGATAAGTGAAGTAAGCCAGTCCAAAAAGACAAATACTGTATGATTTTATTTATATAAATATCTAGTGTAGTCAAATTTATAGAGACAAAAAGTAGAATGGGAGTCGCTGGGGTAAGGGGTAAATTGTTATTTGCTGTGTATGTAGTTTCACTTTTTCAAGATGAAAAGAGTCCTGGAGGTCTGTTGCACAGCAATGTACATATAGTTAACACTGCTGTAGAGTATACTTAAGATGGTTAAGATGATACATTTTATTTTACCAGAATTTAAAAATTATTTAAAACCTGGCATCATCTTTATTGTCAGGAATGAATTATCATTAAGATAGTTATATGGTAACTATTATATATTATATACAACTATACCATTACTGGTTATACAACATACTATAAAAGAATGAATTTGATAAAACGTTAATAGTTGTATTAAATATTTGTGCTCCTGTTATTGGGAGTTATTAAGGAAAAATCTTAATTAAAGGTTAAATAATTTTAAAGCATAATGTAAAGATAAAATTAGCTGCTCCTTTACTGTAAGCATTCTCTGATACCAGTGATTCTGAAAAAAAAAAATCCTCGTAAAAAATTATCCAGTGAAACAGCTCTGAAGACTGTTGCCAATTAAATGTTAAGTGTCTTCCTAAATTTATTTTGTTTAGGATTGGAATAATCTTTGGGAAGGAAGTGAGATATTTATTATTTTTAGAAAGTTCTAATGTGAAAATGCATGCTTGTTATATTGCAGAAAAAGCATACTCCCTGGTAAAAGGCTTGTTTTACTAAAAGCCTTCTGTCATCAGTAAGAAATGACAATATGTATATGGGAAATTAAAAGAAAGCAGAAGAGAAATGTTAAGGTGATATTCATAAATCTCAGTCTTAAAAAGAAGTCCAACATTTCCTCTCAGCCATAAAAAAGAATGAAATCTTGCCATTTGCAACAATATGGATGGATCCAGAGAGTATAATGCTAAGCAAAATAAGTCAGTCAGAGAAAGACAGATACCATATGATTTCACTCATATGTGGAATTTAAGAAATAAAACAAATGAACAAAGAAATAAAGAGACAAACAAAAAAACAGACTGAACTATAGAGAACAAACTGAATGTTACCAGAGGGGAGGTGGGTGGGAATGCGTGAAATACGTGAAGGAGATTCAGAGTACACTTACCATGATAAACACTGAGTGATGTATAGAATTGTTGAATCATTATATTACACAACTGAAACTAATATAGCACTGTATGTTAATTATACTGGAATTAAATGTTTTAAAAAATACCAACATTCCTAAAAGGTTAACTAGTTTTCAAAATCACATTGAGATTGGTAACTTTTAAATGGCTTTTGTTCTACCTCAGTTTAAATTGTGATGGTTGCATATGTAATAACACAATTTCTTTACACATGGCCAGTGCTGTTACCTTGGTCCTACTCCGTTTGCTTATATCTTCCTCTCGAGACAAGGGGGTTTTGATTAAATTTGGTATCCATGGAATTCTTACTTACATTTTTGCCAAATTTGGATAAAGAATTATTATGTAAATAGAGAATAAAAACATTTGTAAATATCAATATTATAAAATATATTAGGTAATTTAAAGAATGAGTTGATTCAGTGAAAAAAAGAAAATATAGCCATTCGAATATATTTACCAATAAAATTCTAGAACAGTGGTTCCCATTTGGGGTCAATTTTGCTTCCAGAGGACGTTTAGAAATGTCTGGAGACATTTTTGGCTGTCATAACTGGCATCTAGTAGGCAGAAACTAGGTTGTTGCTAAACATCCTACAGTGCACAAGACAGTCTCCCAACAACAAATAATTATCCAGCCCAAATAGTGCCTTGTTCTAGAGGAGCTTCCCATTACCATGTTAAAAGACCAACATTTGTAGTTCACATTAAAGCTACTATAACATAACTTGGAAACTAACTTCGGAGCCTATGGAGCTGCTTGTGGATGAGTTCAACCTGTAGACTCAAAATAAGAAATAATGTACAATTTCTTTCACTGGCCAAATCACAAGGAGGCCCAGTTTGTGATCTGGACCATTACCAACACAGTGGACCTGCCAGAACAAGTCATTATGAACCCATGTTTAGCTCACTGAGTCTTCCAGAGATGTCCTTCCAATGTCATACTCAACAGCCAAATGCAGCAGATTTCAGAGAACTGACTCAAATATTTAAAAGCCTTTGAAGATGGTGCCATCTGCTTGGTAGCCAGCAAGATAAGTATCTCTCTCTGGAGATCCATGATGGCTGCCTGGGTATTTATAGTCTTGCCATAAAGATCTGTGGGTTTTCCCTCCAGAAGACCAAGTCTCCTAGCCTGGTCATTATAGCCAGTGGAAACTGTGGATGATATATTTTCATCTTCATACATCATTGCTATTAAAAAAAAAAGCCCTTGGTTCTGGAACAGGGCTTACTCATGACTATTCTCACAGCGTTCTGTGGATCAGGCCTGGAGGTAGCAACATTTCAACAGATATACAGTCAACCTGTGACTCTATGCAGAATAGAGAGACTGTTTTATGCTACCGTGTCAAGACCATGGCAGTGTGCTCATGCCTGGGCTTCGGTCACCTCCCCCTTGTGAAGTCTAGCAGTAACAACCTACTTTGTTGGGTGCAGCCCAGCATCAGCCAGGATGCAGCTCAGCATCAGCTGTATGCACTGAAAGAAAAGTGAGGGGCTTTGACATGGAAAGACAGTGACCTGTGGTTTTTAAAGTTTTTTGTTTGTTTGTTTTGTTTTGTTTTTTGAGAGAGAAAGAGAGAGGTGGGGAGGACCAGAGAGAAAGGGAGAGAGAGAATCCCAAGCAGGCTCAGCACTGTCAGCACAGAGCCTGACACGGAGCTCAATCTCACAAACCAGGAGATGATGACCTGAGCTGAAATCAAGACTTGGACGTTTAACTGACTGAGCCACCCAGGTGCCCTAGTGACCTGTACTTTTTAAAGATCTTGACTTCCATTTACTAAGCATGTGGAATTATTGTAGCAAGATATATAGAATGGAAATGAATGTGTCATGTGTTTTGAATCTTCCATTAAATAATATGTCTTTTCCAGGAAAGAGCAATTAAATGATTTCTCTGTCAACATGCACCTCTTTGGCACATAGTTAATCCTGAGACTATCTCCTAAACCTGAATTTTTAGACCCTAAAACATTCATTTGTTTACCAAAGAACTGTATATTTAAACACGAACCATTTCCATGATCTTGGGAAGGTCAAGATCAGCTCTCTGGGTTTCAGTTTTATCATGTCTAAAGTAGGGAAAAGGAAGGAAGATAAGAATCCTGTGCTCTTATTATGTATTTTTTTTTTTTACTTATCTCACTGTAATTCCCATAGCAAATGATAGTGATTTTTAAGCATATTTTATTATGTAGATTATAAACTCTCAAAGAACCGGGATTGACATCTGGTAATTTTTGCTTTCTTCAACATCTGTCACAGTGTCTGGCACAAATATGGCAAAGCCAAGTAAACAACATCACCTCACAATGAGACTTCCAGGATATTTGCATAATTATCAAAAGCTTTAAAAAAACCAAAGAGTGAATGAAATGAAAAGTGGAATTTCCATCTTAGCCAAGTGTTGGTTTAAGAGTAGGCAGAGCAGGACATAGGAGAGCTAGCCTGGAATGACTGCGCGTTGCTGCAAATGTTTTGTTTCCTCATTTCAGTGATTTACTTCCTTGGATCTGTGACTCCAATATTGATTCCTATTCTTCTTCCATTGCTTCTCCAGTTCTGGATATGTCTGTTAAACACTGAACATTTTAAATAATCGTCCCTGCACCCACTGTTCTACGTATGACATCCTATTCAGTTGTTGTTTCATCCTTACCATTATGCTGTCTGGATCTGTCCTGGAGCTACACACTAAATCCAGCTATCTGCAGGCACCTTAAAAATAACATATATGAATACTGTACTGTTCTCTCCCCAACAAAATTTTTGTTTCCTTCTAGATAATTTTATGTCTTATTTAGTTGTACCACCAGCCACCTAATTATTCCAGGTAGATATCAGAGATTCATCTTTAAATCTCTTTTTCTTTCAACCCTGACATCAAATTTGTTATAATAGTCTTTCAGTATTACCCTCTAAGTATTTTTGCTAAGCTCCCTTCTATTAATTCTCATAACAACATCATCATTTCAAGTTTTAACCTAATACCTCAGTAATAGAACAACTTCCTAAGTATGCTTGTTGGGCCAGTAATCAGTCAGCAGTGGCTCCCAGTCAAACTGTTTAAACCTTCCCTGCAAAATGCCACCAACATGATTCATTGAAAAAGCAATACTTCAAATATTAGAATGATTAAAATGCTTCCATGGGTCCTAGTTACTCGCAGAATGGATTCCACATTTTCTAAAAGACTTATACAAGGATCTCTGTGACCTGACTTTATTTCCTATAGCTGACCATTTCCTGCCTCAAATTTCAAGCTGCAGTAACCCAGAATGGCACTTGTTTCCTTCATATACTACATATTTTTGCTTTTCAAAAACTTTTCCTATAATTCACTAATGGCCAAGACTATCTTCTGATTTCTAGCAAGTCTCTTTCCTGTTTCCATTCCCATAGCCAATTTGTACTCATACCATGAGTGTCCAATAATACCATGTAAACATTTTTATTATTAGATTTACTATATTTTTATTATTTATCTTTCTATCATCAGTGCTTATTGGAATGAAATATAATTTCTATTCAGTGCTTCTTGATTACATAAATATTCAATAAATGGAAGGAAGGAAGGGAGGAAGGAAGGAAAGCAGGAAGGAAAGAAGGAAGGAAGGAAGGAAGGAAGGAAGGAAGGAAGGAAGGAAGTTTTTTCATAGGCCATTTTGACATTTAAAAATCTTTTTCATTCTGGAATTCTACCATTTGGAAGAGGTTGGAAGATATTCTAACAATGGATTGATATTTCACTTTTTGTACCACAAATATCTCATGCCTTGATATTCCAGATTTCCTCATCCATCAAACCAGATAGTTTGATACAAGCATCATATATGGCACTTCTCTCTCCACTTTTAATAATTTGTAATTCAAAGTGCTGAGTTCTAAGATCAGGACTTTCCCAACTATTGATTTCCTCTGGTCTCTTGATCGAAAAGGAGTAATGCCTTTTATGGCAGGTAGATTTGCTTCTTAAATTTATTGTCTAGCTGTATTCTACTTTAACTTATAAATTGGGCACCATGCTTTCAAAAAGAGATTTTTCTAGTCCTCACAGCTCATAGCCAGGTCTTCTGTTATTCAAGAAGTAATGCAGCGGTCCTCAACAGCCAGAGAGAGGGAAAGTTTAACACTCCGAGCTTCTATTTCATGTTCCAAGCTTCCATTGTTACAAAATATGCAGTCTCACAGCTTATTTATTGCCAACTACATCCTTTATTATGCATTCTTCTATCTTCATAGATGAGTATAAGTAAAACAGCAGAGAAAAAGAATGTAAAACAGTATGACAAAGATAATTTAAATGGAAAAATGAAATAAGGAATTCTGAGAGTGGAAATGAGACATAAATATCATTTCTATATTTTGATGAATCCAATTATACATTCTATTTTTATACTAGGTATATTAAAATATAATATAAACCTGCTTTAAATCTATAAAAGCAATAAAATTTAAACATCAAGGTTAACAATCTCATTATATACTATATTTACCTATCCTCAAGATTGCTTCATAGATGACCAAAGGAAATGAATTCCTATCAACCATGAAAATTTCTGGTCTTCAGCCACTTCTGAGAGATTCCACAGTCTAGTAACTATTTATTTGAGACACCCAAGAAATTAAGTTTCACTAACTGAAGAAATTACACTTTCTCCTTCTCTGAATTTCTGCTGCATAATTTCCATTAAACTTGTTTTGAAGATTTTTTTTTTATTTGAGTATATTTGACACACAATGTTATATTAGTTTCAGGTATACAACATAGTGATTCAACTTCTCTATATATTATGCTATGCTCACCACATGTGTACCTACCTTCTGTCTCCATTAAACTTATTATTCAAATGATTTCTCATTTATCCATATTTCAAAAGACTATAATATAATGCTGATAATTAAAAATCCTGAGTATTGCAAACTCTTCTACTTAAATTTTTTTATAGCAGCCTTTAGAAATAAATTCATTAAGACGGTTTGTTTTGTTTTGACTAGTTAACAGTTCCACAGAGAAGGTAGAAGTAGCAATGAAATTACCACAAGATAAAGAGCATAATGGGTATGCTCTTAAATTAGGTAATGAAAATTTCTTGTGAAAATTTCTTAAATTAGGTAATGGTGAACTCTACCACATTTAATGATCTTACTGACCATCTGGTTTTTGAGAATTAAGGGGAATCAAAAATTAATACACTCTTCTGATTTGAAATTAAGTATTCTTTACAACAGTCAAGAATGAAATCTTTTAGTTCACATCACCATCTTGTCTCAATACTTGTTTTTATGAAGACATGCATTCTCCTTTGTCTCTAAACATAATAAAACCCACTTGTACTCTAGAAATCAATTTGGATCTCAACATTCCAAATGAAGTGAAGTGGTTTCTTCTTACATAAAGCCTGCATCTCTATCATTTGCCATTCATCCATCTATCCATTTATTAATGTAGTTAACATGTGAGTATTATTTGGCCCCTTCCGTGGGGCCAAATGGACAGGAGAGGGCAAATTTTTGTTTCAAAGGGCCAGATAGTAAATACCTAGGCTCTGCAAGTCATGTAATGTTCGTCACAGCTATGTCACAGCTACTCAACTTTGTCATTGTAGTATAAAATCAGCCAAAGATAATATACCAGTGAATGGGAATGGCTGTGTGCCAGTAAAATTTTACTACCCAAGGCAGGTGGTGGGGTGGATTTGTCCAATGGGAGATAGTTTGCTGAGCCCTGGATGATATGAAATACACTTAATGATATATAGTAAGCAAATATAATGCTAGTAATCAAACTGATAAAAGGAAAATTTTAGAGAATAAGGAAAATGCAAAGCTTTTAGAAGTTGGTTAAAAGTCCTAGACATCTGGTGGGTGCCTCGGTGGCTCAATCTGTTAAGTGTCTGACTCTTGATTTCAGTTCAGGTCATGATCCTAGGGTTGTGGGACCCAGCCCTGCACTGGGCTTCATGGTGAGTGTGGAGCCTGCTTAAGATTCTCTCTCTCTCTCTCTCTCTCTCTCTCTCTCTCTCTCTCTCTCCCACTCTAACCTTTCCACCTCCTTGCTCTCTCTCTAAAATAAAAAAAAAAAAATCCTAGACATCTGGATATAGGGCTATTAAGACAATATATTAATATTTCAGCCAGAATCAAAGACAGGGAGAGAGATGGAAAAAGGGAGGGAGGGAGGGAGAAGGGAAGAAGGTAGAGACAGAGATAGGGATAGTTGGTTAATATAAGAATATCATGGTTTTCTTCAAAACTTCAAATTTGCATATTATTTACTTTATTAAGAACAAAATGTTATTTATCTTTGTCTTAGAAAAAATTAACATACAATACAATATGCAGTAATAAGTATTATTTAGCCAAAATAGTACTTCTCAGAAAGAATATATATGTGTGTATACGTGTATATGTGTGTGTGTATATATAGTTATAGTTATATTTATATATGAATGATTGGAAAAGTAATTGACCATCCAAAATAATTTTTAAAATGGTAATTTTGTGAGGGGAAGAATGTGTTAACTAACTTTATTGTGGTCATCATATTGAAATATGTAAATTAAAAAGATATATATGTGTGTGTGTGTGTGTGTGTGTATATATATATATATATATATAAAATCATTACATTGTACAACTTAAGCTTACACAATGTTATATGTAAATTATATCTCAATAAAGCTGGAAAATGTAATTTTGGAGGTAGTATTTTCTGTATGAGAAATAGTTTGTTCTTAAATCACTTTTTATATGAGGGTTTTCAGGAATACTTTTTAGATCAAAAGCCTCCGACTGTATATCAGAAAATAAATACATAAAATTTTATTTGAAATAGTTTTTAAAAATATTCAAGTAACTCCAAAACCTTTACAGATGAACAACACAGGATTATAAGGTTTGATGCATATTTAAACATTGTGATAATATAATATGCTTATTGGGAATAGAAAAGAGCAAAGTTAAAATATCATTCATTTTTTCTATCATCATTGTGAACAAATGTTGGTCATCAGTGAACTACTTAAAAATATGAAAGTGATGTTATGAAACATCACATACTGTAGAATTTCCAAAGAGCATCTCTTGTTGAATGTGAAAATTAATTAGAAACAGTCAGGTCATGCTTACTAAATACCTGAAGAATCTCATTTGGGAAAATCATCAACTTCAAACTTAAATACTAGGGTTAGGTTTTAGGGGTAAGATTTGAATGGTCATTTTTCCATTCTTCCAGTAATTGTTAATATTTGCTAGCTATCCTTCTTAGGGTAATATTTCCTCAACACATAATTTCCTTTTACTTTATTAAATACAATATATAAAGTGTCTAAAATATATTAGGCATGCAGTCCACTTTAGTTATATTTAAATAGGATAATCTCATTTTCCTTATTGTGTTTCATTTGAATTCTTTGTTTTCCACAATATTTTTTTATTTAAAAGTTGCTTCAGAACATCAATGGAAACACACACCAACTCTATTGGCCATGTACTTTTTGAACACTCTTTAAAACTGATATGATGTGTTTAGATTATGCCACCTTTATCTGTAAAACATTTTGTTTTGAAGTATATGGGGGATTTCTATAATAACATATATATCATGACATATATGAAGAAAAATTCATGCTCACAACTTATAAAATGATCCACTGTGCTATGGCTTAAATTTAATAAGTTATATATTTTAAAGCAGCAAATAATACCTTTTAGAAAATTTTTTCAGGAATATGTTGAGGAGGAAAAGGAATTTACCTATAAGTAAGTACATAAGAAACAAAGCTGACCATGGAGTACTTAATCTTGGTCATGCGCTAAGCTAGAGACTAGAGGCACAGTAATGGAGTAGAAAGCTGTGAGCATCCATGCTCTTGTGGAGTTCACAGGCTACTACTAGAGCAGGTAATTTTTTAAATAGATAATTATGCAAATAATTAAATAACTGCAATTGTGATAAATGCTTTTAAATGCAGAGTGTTATGAGCAAGTAAAACTAAGAGATTTGTCTTTTTCTAGAGATGAAGGAGAATTTAGAATTTATACTGGTGGGTGTAAGAGAACAGTATGAGGTTAAAATGAAATTGTTCAGAGACAAGGAAACTCTGCATATCTCCTCCATGCAAATTCTCTTTGAGATGACCAGCTTGTATAGGAACTCATCTGTCCTACTCTGTGAGCTTCTGATTCAAAACTTTAGTAATGTACTCTATGCATTATATTATATTCCATGCCAAAAAAAAAGAAAAGAAAAGAAAGAAAAGAAAAGGAAATGAAAGGAAAGGAAAAGAAAAGAAAAAAGAAAAAGAAAAAGAAAAAGAAAAAAAATCATTCAGTTTTTGGTTATAGATGTTGCCATTCTTTAACTTTTAGTGTGGTGCAGAGTTCTCTGCAATTTTACTTCCCTCCCCAAGTTTATTGTGAGCTTCTGAATTTGATTCACTACAATATACCTGTGCACTCAGAAAGTGTTCTTAGAACATCTGAAAATGAATAAGTCTTGTCCTAATTTGGTGGAGTTGACAGTTAAATGCAATTACCCTTACTGCTTCCCACTTTCTTCTTTCCATTAATCACCATTTGGTTTCTTGAAGTTGTGAACCTTAAAACAAAACACAATGTAACTAAAAGGCACACTATTCTAAACCTCAGAGTGATAAAATGTATAATTGGATTATTTGATGGAAGCATGATATTGCTTAATGGAATAGTCCTTTTTTTTTTTTTTTTTTTTTTTTTTTTACTGGAATTCAAATCAGAAATGATTCTTCCTAGCATTTTAGGCTTTAGTCCACTGGTATGGACCAAGATAACTTTAATGTTCTCCTCACCTTGACTAAGCTTTCCACAGCCTTCTTCTTTATTATAGGCCCCTGATTTCCTTTTTGTAGAGCTTTTACTTGAGGAAACTTGCAATCATAAATTTTTTTTCTCTGCTTCTTTGAGATGTATATCTTTTATAACCCAGGAATGTCTTTCTTAAGGACCTGGGAACCTTCCCTTTGAAATGTAATCATCAAAAAAGCACCCCTGTGTCCCAGACTCTCTGTGACAGTTGGAAACTAACATAGATAACCACCAGTTAGCAAATACAGATTGCCTAATCACATTGACCCACTTCCTTCAACTGTCCTCCAGGTTGGTTTTTTTTTAGTTGCTCACTCCAGTCTTTAAAATCTTGCCTTTTGTTTCAGTGTAGCTGAGTTCAGTCTCTCTCCCCTATTGCAATAGTCTCTCTCTCACATTACAATAGTCTTGAATATATATATATATATATATATATATATATATATATACACACACACACACACATATATCCTATTCAACTACTCTCATGCGCTTTTCCTTTTACAGCACAGTGAATGCTATTTCTCCCTAATTTTACATGGAATAGGATCAGATATCACAGCTATGCCAAAGACCACAGTTAGGGTTAAACCAAACATGTCAGAGGGATGCAATAATTTTTTAGAGGGAAATTGCACAGACTTTATAATTAGTCTATTCTTAGGAAGCCCAGTAAGGTTTATACCATCAGAACTATGAAATAGAGATATATCCTAGTGCAAATTGCATGAAGTGAGCCCAAAGGGCTTCTGACACTCAGAAGAGGAAACCAACTGCTTAACTATTATCCTAATTCATTGAGAAAGAAGTAGAAATTGATGTTCAAAACCTATAACACATCTGTTACAGGCACATATATAATATATATGTGCATATTAAATTGTATACAGTTTAAATTCTAGAATTTGTCATCAGTCATCTCAAGAAAACTTTATTCTTATTTTATTTATGGTTATTCTGAATTTCTTAACCTCTCTAGATGTTGTGGTAGGTACATGATTGATCATTAAAAGTAAAAATATACTTCAGTATAGATAACATTTCCCACCTCCACTTCCCCCCACATGTGAGCTATCACTCTTTCTACTACATATTTCACTTTCATTGTGGTTCATACGTTGAGTCTCTAGCAATAGAACTTTCTACAGTGATTGAAATGTTCCAGTAAAGTAACCTCTAGCCACATTTGGTTGTTGAGCACTCAGAATCTGACAAGTGTGACCAAGGAGCTGAATTTTTAACTTTATTCTGTGACAAATTTAATTTCAATGTGAACAGTTACATGTGGCTAGTAACTACCATATTGAACAGTGCACCAGATCATATCAATCATAAATCTATATCTCATTTCCAATGGGTGAGACCTTGCTAGAAGGTTATTCGTACAAAGTTTTTTACAAGATTTTCATGGTGGAAAATGAGATCCATGCCTACCTAGGTCAGAGTTTCTCAATCTCTGTGCTATTAACACTTTGAATCAGATAATTCTTTGTTGTATGTACACTGTATGGGGAGTGTCTTGTGCATACAGAGGATGTTTAGCAACAAGCCTGGCCTCTACTGCTAAATGGCAGAAGCACCTCTACTCTAGTTATGACCACCAAAAGTATCTTCAGATGATGTACATTGCCCAATGACTTCTGGGGCTTTGAGGAGCATCCAGATAAGTACTGTCTTTAAGCCTGATCATTCCTGATGGAATTCTGGCCACTTCTTCAGGCAATCTGCCTCCAAGATCACCTGGCTCAATTAAGGAGGCTCATTGACATGTCCCTTGGGCTGGATATCTGAATATATGACTGTGAAATAAGAGATGGAGAGAAAATAGTACAGGAAAAAAAGGAAGAGAACTAATTCTATTACAGACACAAAAAAGATTAATTTTTAAATTATATACTTTGAGTTCTCACACTTTTGCCTTTGCAAAATGACCTCACCAGTATTTCCTAGTGTTTGATTACTTGAAATTACCTAATGTGTTTGATTACTTGAAACTTAAAGAGTTTTTAACTTCATATTATTTTAAGAAGTATTTAAGAAGTATTTAAATAGCATTCTTAAATCTCACCTCTGCGAAACAAGAATAGAAATAAAGATCTCTTTTAAATCTATCAAGGGTCAGAATTATACTTCCTACCTCAAATGAAAGCATATTAGCTCAGTACAGGTGAAGAGGTGACGTATATGGCAGCAACTAGCGAGGAGAAAGAGGACATCATGTATGGATACAGATATCCTAGAAGCAGTAGGTACATATAAACAGTCTTAGAAAGAAGAGTCTGGACCCAGAAGATGTGAGTTCTAGTTTCTAGTTCAGCATATTCAAACTGTGTGAACTTCAGCAGTAATATTCCTTCATCCTGAATGTTCTCATTTAATTGTACTGAGGCATACCTATCCAGGTACTTCATCTTTGATTTAGCATTGAGAATAGAATGAAATGCTATCAGTGATTGTTTGTGGCAGTATTGTGAACACAGCTAGATAAATATCTCTTTATAATCTTGCCCATGTAGTCTGGACTATAGTAACTTATATTTATGATGAAGGCCTACAACAATATAATAACTACTTTCCAGAATACATAGTACGTATTAATTTTTAGTCAGATATTTCTCACTTATCTGAATATTTCTACTCTAGTTTACCAAATCAGAATTGAGTGCATAGACTGCCATTTATCAATGTGCTAGTGTCTTTATTTTTATTTTAAACTAAAATATAAAGTATCTTCAGTAGTTTTTCTTAATACAGCATTTGACAGTTTTTTTTAAACAAATCAGCATGTGTTTACTAGTCACTCAAACAAATATTTCGTTGCATTTATTCCCACTGAATGTACCAAGAGGCCTCTGTAGTCTGTTAGGGGCTCATCTTAGATGTATAGCTACATATGATAATAAGGAGAATTTAATTCAATTTAACAATTACCAAAATGCCTTTTATTTGCAAGTGATTATTAATAAAACAGTATAAAACATGCCACAATTCTATTTAAAGACTTTAAATTCTTTTTTTTTTTTGAGAGAGAGAGAGAGATAGAGAGAGAGAACAGGGGAGAGGGGCAGAGGGAGAGAATCTTAAGCAGGCTCCACACTCAGCATGGCGCCCAAAGTGGGGCTTGATCTCATGACCCTGAGATCATTAACTGAGCCGAAATCAAGCATCAGATGCTCAACTGACAGAACCATCCAGGTGCCCTGACTTTTAAATTATTTATATAATATTTATAAATATGTTTTATATTTGAAATTAGTTGTTCCTCCATTTCTGGAACAAAATATGAGGGAGTAAGATACCTGTAACTTAAGCCAAAAGAAGGTTTTTACTCTATGGCAAATTGAGGGATACCATTTTGAAAATTGTAATGCTCTTAAATAGAAACAAGAATGCTCAATATGTTAAGAGGCTTGATTGTAGTGATCATTTCACTATATTATGTGCATCAAAACAACATGTTGTATACCTTAAATATACACATTTTTTATTTAAACAAACTCAAAAGACCAAGAATACTGATTCTTGGAGAGGGGGTCAGGATTGTGAAAAATATGATGAGTTGAAATAAAATCAAGAATTCAAGTTTTGAGGGAGGAGGTAAGGATTTGTACATTATAGAGCAAATTGTTAAAGTAGTAAAACATGCTATTTGAAATAAAAGACATTTCTTGAATCTTTAAAGGGAAGACTACTTTTAAGAAAATGTGGAAAAATGTTTATATAAATGCCATTTCAAAAATAGTACTAATTTTTTCATTGATAATGTTGGCCTCATATATAAGGTGGGAATCACCATGAATCATTTTTTGAAATGAGTGGACATTTACTGAGCCAAAGAGTTGGCCTAATTATTTTCCCCATTTATTTGAATAGAAAATTTTGGCTTCGTTAAGTACACTGCTATGATGCACACAGACTACTGAGGCTGTTAATAAACGTTGTAAGAAAATAAATTATTTCCCACAATGTTAACATTTATTAGTGTTACAAGAATTTAGACATCCTTATATGTAAATATTTTGAAAATTAGATTATTCATATTCAATAAAGTACTTCTATAATGGGATATAATCCCCAAACTCTGGGTTTTATTTAATTAAGATTAATTTTATTTCAGTGCTGTTAGACGACCCAAATATTTGTATCAATAAATGTTGATCAGCTGCAGGATGTCATTGCATATGTTGTAGGGACAGAAAATAGCCCTAAGATACAAATTTGCTTGAATTCTAGCCATTTTATTGAAGAGCTATAATCATAATGGTAAGGGGACTTGTCAGAGTTGGAGGGGAGATCAATTGGGAGTTTGTGCTTTTCAGTGACTAAAAGCCCAAAGGAAATCTTCAAATTCCAATCAAACAAATGACACAGATTCCATTTTGTTCCCCTCTTGTGGATGGAGGAGGAATTGTAGGATAAATAAATGACTGAGTTGCCACTTTCTGTCAGAGACTTTAGAGGTACTTTACATGCACTGCTTTATTTCAAGTTTATGTAGCAGGTGTGACCTGCTTCTTAAACTTCAAATCAAATCAAATGCTCAAGTCCCCAAATGTTTGTGTCAGCAGGAACTTAATTTCTGTTTCTTGAGTTGAGCAGCTCTTCTAATAAGTCTGTATCTTCAACTCCTTTACCCCTTTTTACATGGCACATATGACCTTGTGCTTGGTGGCCGTTCCTGCCAGTAAATTTTATCTAGAACAATCACAGAACATCACTGAGTTTCTCATAATGTTTGACCTTGAAAAGGAGGTTGAAAAAGTTTCAACCCTTTCCTCTTATGCAGCTCATTGGCTGTAAGGCACATTCATTTATCTCCTCCCCAATAAACAGGATCTACAACTAAAGAATATTGAGAGGAACCTTCTTTACTAGGCTAATTATACCTCAGCTATGTGTATCTCCGAAGGGTATGGGTGCCTTCTTTCTTCATGTTTGTATAACTGAGATGGGACATACAAGAAGAGAGGGGTAGTGAAGATGAAGACAAAGAAGAGAAGAAGAAAAAGGACAGAGAACTCAAAGATGAATTGTTTTATAGAAGAATTCTGCATTTTTTTTTTAAATAAAGAATTGGGTACACTTTAAATCTAATATCCCTGCGAGGTCATTCAAGTTTTCTCCTACTTTCCAGTATTATTAAGGCTACTTATAAAGGTATACAGTGAGGAAAACTGTTATGTCCCATGGCATTAGGTACTGTGTCATTTTAGTAACAATATGAGTGATATCTAGTGAATTCTTCTCAAAATCATTTTATTTCTACGTCTCTAAAGTATATGCTGTTTTTGTTTGTATGTTATCAATTTAAAAATAGATGACAAATGATATACAAGAGAGAGATAAAGGAAATGGAAATTTATTTTTTCTGTAATAATGGAAATACACAGAGCCACATCATAGCTAGAGCAAGAGTGAGAGATACTATATGAAGGTTTAGAAAACAAATATTGCAAGAAAATGTGTATCAGTCATAATTAGAAAAAAAATACCCTTCTATTAAGGAGAAATTAGAGACCAATCCAGCAATTGGAATGGCTGATACAGTAAAGATGAGGAGGCAGAAAATTTAGAATTACTACCCCGGAGGGACCATAGTCAATTACACCATGCTCACTTGACTGATTTCCAAGAGAACACTTGGTCAAATGATTTGGAGGCTATTTGACAAATGCAAAGTCTCTTCACAGGAATACCCAGATTAGTGTTTTATTGAGTAACTGGGAAAAGGTATACCAGGGAATGTGAATCTTGGGGAGACATCTTAGTATTCTGTCTATCATAATGCCTACAGCCTAAAGGTCAAAATTTTTTTCTCCTAGAGGAACTCTTACAAATATGCCCAAAAAGAAATGCAGAAAAATCTGTATAAAAATGAACAAAATGAAAACAATCTTAATGTAAATATCAACAAAGTAATGGATATATAACATGTGTTCTTTTTATAAAATGTGAAAGGTGAAATTAAGCCACATGATCCAATATGGATGAGTCTCAGAAATACAATGTTGAAATAATTCCCAGTTATAGCAGAATTTTTGAAGTATGGTATCATATACAATGGATACTATCTGCAAAACATATCATATATGTGTTAAGTATACCAAAGCAAATAACTCCTATGAATCACTAATAAAAACCTAATACAAGTAAAATATGGACAGGAATTTCACAGAACAGGAAACTTGAATATGACATAAAAACATATTCTCACTAGAAATTTATTTACTTTTTGTAAAGTTTACTTATTTATTTTGAGAGAAAGAGAGACAGTGAGCACATTCAGGGCAGGGGCAGAGAGAGAGAGATTCCCAAGCGGGCTCTGAGCCCGATGCGAGGCTCAAACTCACAAACCATGAGATCGTGACCTGAGGCGAAGTCACATGCTTAACTGACTGAGCCACCAAGGCATCCATATATTCTCACTAAAAATTTAGAAAATGAAAATTAATACAACTAAATACTACTTCACTCCTCTCTGCGGGCCCAAAACTATAAAATATGGAAGTCCTAGTATTGGTTAAGAACATTAATGAGTATGCATATCGATACAACTACTTTGGTTCAACATTTGAAAATCAGTGTAATCCACCATCTGAACAGGCTAAAGAATAAATATCATATCATCATATAAAATGACACATAAAAAGGATATGGTAAAATCCAACATCTATTCTTGACAAAAACTCTCAGCAGCCTGAAAATAAAGTGGAACTTCTTCAATTTGATAAAGAACATCTACACAGAACCTACAGCTAACATCATATTTATCATTGAAAGACAGTGTTTCCGCCCTCCTCATATCAGGAACAAAACAAGGATGCCCACTCTCACCAGTTTTATTCACCTTGTTACTGGGGATTCTGGTCACTGAAATAAGGCATGGTGATCATAATGATGATGAAAGACAAAAATGAAAGGTGTAAGATTGGTTGGAAAGGAAGAAATAAAGCTGTCACTATTTGCAGATGACATGCTTGTCTATATAGAAAATACCAAAGAATCTAAAAGAAAAAAAAAACGTAGAACTAATAAATGAGGTTAACAATGTTGTAGGATACAAAATTAACACAAAAATCAATTGCATATCTATATATTAACCATGATGATGTGGAAAATTAAATTAAAAACACAATACCATTTATAATTACAAAGAAAATGAAATATTTAGGTAAAATTCTAACAAATATGTGTGCTGAAAATTCCTGTGAGAAGTCTGCATCCATCCTGGTCAACAGCCTCTGGATGCCAGGACAGACAAAACACCAGTTTCATTGTCACCTCTCTGATCTGTCCTTGTGACAGTCTTCTTCCCTCTGAGAATGTTACCGACCCCTGAATCTCTCTTCTCGTTTCCTTTTAGTTATTTTCTCTCATTTTCCTTTTTGATGGTAGAGGTGGGCTATCGGTGAGCACCTGTATACAATAGGGCTCACATTTGCATTTACCTAGAATTTGAAGGGATTTCTGATGCTCAAGAGACTCACGTTTTCATCCTTTTTTTTTTTCCTGCTCAGCCTGCTAGATAAAAATATGTCTTGACTGTTGTCCACAAATCTCCAGTATTTTCTCCACTTCATTTTTCAAAAAGAGCAACAGATTACTCTTCCATCTGGGCTTCGTGGCTCCTGGCTTCCCAGTACAGCCTCACTTCCTCTACCCCTCCTCCTGCCTTTCTCAACTGTCCTAAGGAAGGAAGTGTGTGTCTCATTTTGCTTCCTGTGCATGCTTTAAAGGATTGAGATGTAGTGTGTTCATGAAAATCTAGCAGACTCAGCTGAATGAAGGGAAGAGTATTTGTTTCATAATGGCCACAATCCCCTTGATAGGTGTTTGAATATTTTTTAGTGTAGTGTGTGTGTGTACTGTGTGTGTGTGTGTGTGTAACTTTATGAAACCAGTTCTCTTTTTGAGTTTAAGCAGTAACCACTTGTAATAGGTGCTGCTACAGTTTTTATTTAGCATGATGGTGGCCAAGTGATCAGCATAGAAGACATTGAGGTGGTTCAGATGAGACAGAGTGGAGCAATGATCATTGTCTTTGCAAACACTTGCAATACCTTACAAAATACTGATGAGATAAATCAAGGAAGACTATAATAAATGGGGATACATTCTGTTTTCGTGGACTGGAAGACTCAATGTAGTAAAGATGTCAATTCTCCCCAAATTGATCTATAGTTTTAATGTAATGACTATAAAAATCCCAGCAAGGTTTTTGTGTAAACTTAGAAAATCTTATTCTAAAATTTATGTGAGTAGGAGAAATCCTTAGAATAGCTAAAAAAAATGTAAAAGAATAAAGTGAGAAAAATCTTTCTACTTAATATTAAGGCCTACTATATAACTATAGTAATCAAGACACTACTGTATTAGAAGAGGAAAGGAATAGAAAATGCAGATGTAGGCCTAAATAATATGCCCAAATGGTTTTTACAAAGGACAAAGTAATTCAATGGAGGAACCATGATCTTTTCAAAGACAAAACAACAACAAAGAATCTTGACCTAAACATTACACCTTATAGAAAAATTAACTTAAAAACATTACATACTTAAATATTTAACGAAAACTATAAAACTTTTTGTAAAAAAAGAGAGAAATAGAAAATCTTTGGAATGTAGGGCTAGACAAATAGTTTTCAGACTTTAGACCAAAACCATGAGACATAAAAGGAAAGGTTGATAAATTGGATGTTATCAATCTTTGCTCTGTGAAAGAGCCTATTAAGAGAATGAAAAGACAAGCTATCCAACAAAGGATTATATCTGGAATATATAAGAACTGTAAAATTTTAACAGTAAAAAACAATTGATCCAATAATAAAATAGGCAAAACATATGAAGTGACATTTCACTGAGGAGGGTATATGAATGACATATTATCACATAAAAGATGTTCCACCTCATTAACCATTAAGGGAATAAAAGTTAAAACCACAATGATATCACTACATAAATCTCAGAATGGCTAAAATAAAAAATAATAACACCACCAAATGCTGACGAGCATGTAGACAAACTAGATCACTCACACATTACTGGGGTAGATGTAAAATGTTGCATGCATTCTGGAAAACAGTTTGACAGTTTCTTATAAAACTAAACATGCAATTACTATACAACCCAGCAACTACACTCTTGGAAATATATCCCAGAGGAATGAAAACTTATGTTTACACCAAAACCTGTACACTAATTATCTGCTCATAGAGACTTTATTTGTAATAGCCAAAACCAGATGTCCTTTAATGGGTGAACGGTTAAACAAACTGGCAATCCATAATATAGAATATTATTAAGCATAAAAAGAATTAAATATTGATACGTAAAACAAGTGGATGATCTCCAGGGAATTAAGCTGATTGACAAAAACCAATTCCCAAAAGATTACAAACTCTGTGATTCCATTTATATGACACTCATGTGATGACAAAAGTATAGAAATGAAAATAAGACTGTTGTTTTCCATGAGGCGTGGAAAGAGGGTGGTAGCTATAAAGGATGACACAAGGAATCCTTGTGGTGATGAGATTATTCAGTATTTTGACTGTATTAATCTCAATATCCTGTTCGACAGAGAGTAAGTAATGTTCTACAAATGCTACCATTGGGAAAAACTCGGTAAAAGATACACAGGATCTCTCTGTATTGTTTTTTAGCTGCATGTGAACCTGTAATTATCTCAAAATAAAAATTTTTAATTTAAAAAATTAATGTAATGAATGCTTCAAATTCCAGGCTATAGAGACAGACCATCGGGTTCAAATCCTGTGTGTATGTCGTGTCATCTTCTTAGGTAAGTTTATTTTCCCTGTACCTTAATTTTCTCATCTTTAAAATGGTAGTAATAGAATTCATCTCAAGAGGAGTTACTTATACTCCTTCAATAAATTAATGCTTTTAAAGTACATAGAACAGTGATTCTCACAGATTTATGTTCAAAAACTGTTGGTTTTATTATGACTATTGTAGTTATATGTATATACATGCTTATGAAAAATTTTCAAATTCACTTGGGATGGGTACATACCAATGCAATATAAGGGCTACCTTTGGAGGCAGAAATGAGAATTAGATGAAAGGTGAAACTTTAGTTGTGCATATTTTATATCTTTAAAAAATAATAGATGTAAAACAAATATGGCAGCTATCCAGTAGAAAAATGTGTTTTTGTTATTCTTTATCTTGATACAAGGTTATGTGGTTGACATATTTAAATTTTATTTGTAAAACAGGTGAAAATATTTTATCTTTGTCTTATATATTTTATATTATATATTTTAAACTATTTAATATATTTTATATTTGTTTTATTTATTTATTTTTAATGTAATTTATTGTTAAATTGGCTAACATATAGTGTGTAAAGTGTGCTCTTAACCAAGAGCACGGGGTAGATTCCCGTGGTTCATTGCCCACATACAACACCCAGTGCTCATCCCAACAAGTGCCCTCCTCAATGCCCATCACCCATTTTCCCCTCTCTCCCACCCCCACAGCCACCCTCAGTTTGTTCTCTGTATTTAAGACTCTCTTCTGGGGGCACTTGGGTGGCTCAGTTGGTTGAGCGTCAGACTTTGGATCAGGTCATGATCTCACGGTTCGTAAGTTTGAGCCCCACATCAGGCTCTGTGCTGACAGCTCAGAGACTGGAGTCTGCTTCAGATTCTGTATCCCGATCTCTCTCTTCCCCTCCTCCACTCATGCTCTGTCTCTCTCTGTCTCTCAAAAGTGAATAAAGATTTAAAAAAAATTTTTTTTAAAGGCTCTCTTCTGGTTTGCCTCCCTCCCTCTCTATTTGTAACTATTTTTTCCCCTTCCCTTCCCCCATGGTCTTCTGTTAAGTTTCTCAAGATCCACATATGAGTGAAAACATATGATATTTGTCTTTCTCTGACTGACTTATTTCACTCAGCATAATGCCTTCCAGTTCCATTCATGTTGCTGCAAGTGACATGATTTCATTCTTTCTCATTGCCAAGTAGTATTCGATTGTATATTTTATATTTGTTTTAGAATGACATAATGTGGGGCGCCTGGGTGGCTCAGTAGGTTGAGCGTGCAACTTCGGCTCAGGTTATGATCTCACACTTAGTGAATATGAGCCCCGTATCGGGCTCTTTGCTGACAGGTGGGAGCCTGGAGCCTGCTTTGGATTCTGTGTTCTCCTCTCTCTCTGCCCCTCCCCTGCTTGTGCTTCCTTTCTCTCTCTGTCTCTCTGTCTCTCTCTCTCTCTCTTTCTCTCTCTCTCTCAAACACTAAAAAAATTAATTAGAAAAGAGAAAGACAATGTAATTGGGAAATAACACATTTTTGATGAACTCATCACATAATTAAGTCTTCAGCATTTTCTAGAAATAAGCTCTTTTCAGTGCACTGTTGATTTTTGATTACCTTATAACATGGAGTACACTAATCCATTTTTTAATTATTATTCTCAAATTAGTTAACATACAGTGTAGTCTTGGCTTCAGGAGTAGAACCCAGTGATTCATCTCTTACATATGATGCCCAGGGCTCATCCCACGTGCCCTCCTTAATGCCCATCACCCATTTAATCCACCCCCCCACCCCCTCATCCCCATCAACACTCAGTTTGTTCTCTGTATTTAAGAGTCTCTTATTATCTTAGTTTTCCTTCCCTTCCCCTATGTTCAGGTTAAGTTTCTCAAATTCCACATATGAGTGAAAGCATATTATATCTATCTGAGTACACAAACCTAATTTTACTTTTTATTGGTGACCAAAGAAAATATTATAAGATTGATTTATTTTATTGTGCTATAAATCAATAATATTCCCTGACATTATTAAATTTTTCAGAGTTTACATTACATTCTGAATTCTCCCAATTGTAATGTTTTGTTGACATAGTTGTTGACATCTCTGGTTTCTCCATTCTTACTCTCAGTTGGAGGCTTCTTTCATTTCTCTTTCATCGATACCTATAATGTTTTCCTTATTATAGAAGGATAGTTCGATAGAAAATAAATAGATCAACAATCCAGTTTAATATTTTTAGACATCATTCTAGGTCAATGGCCTCATTTTCCCTGCGTATATCTTCCCCACCCTGGAAAAGTATTTCACAGGATTAGTTACACTTTTTCTCTCACCTTGTAGACATTGATGTCACTAACCACCATGTTTAGGACCCTGATCAACATTATTAAAATTTGTTGCAAATCTGAGTTACCGTGTCCCATTTATTAAAATATATTTTTGTCTTTGATGTTTATTTTTTCAGATAATTGGATTAGAATTCAAACCTTAAATGAATGATAATATACTCACATTAGCTCATATCTAGTATGTTAATATATTAGTGATATCACTGTCCTTTTTGACACAATTCTTTATTGTTCAAACAATATTTATGGAGTGTCTCATATAGGCTAGGCAATTTCTGCATAATGAATGCACAGAGTAATTGGCGGAAATCCTGAAATTCAAACGGGTATCATTTTGGACATTAAATATTGTAAGCTTTGCTTATTTTAAGCTGATAACTAAAGAAATGGGAAATTACAGGTATATTTATTGTTTGACTTAAAATGCTATAATTGTTACTGCATATCTCCTTAAAGATAAGGAAGTAAATTTTAGGTAATTATGTTCTGTTTAATGCAGAATACTATGAAGAAAGACTATGTGACAACACTCTATTTAAGATCAAATCTATTTAATATCTCTTGTCTGGGGTGCCTGGGTGGCTCAGTTGGATAAGTGTCCAACTTCGGCTCAGGTCATGATTTCACAGTTTGTGGGTTCAAGCCCTTATGTCGGGCTCTGTGCTGTCCACTCAGAACCTGTAGCCTGCTTTGGATTCTGTCTCTCTCTCTCTCTCTCTCTCTGCCCCTCCCCCACTTGTGCACACTCTCTCTCTCTCTCAAAATAAATAAACATTTAAAAAAAGATCTTGTCTTAGTTACAAGAATCTCTCCTTTTGTTTATTAATAAGTAGTAAAAAGAAGCAAGATTTATAAATGTAACTGTATCCACAGAAATACTGCTTGTTTATTACGTTATTAAACATTTCTTATAGAATTGTAAATGATCACTTAGCATATAAAATAACCCACTGGACTTGTATTAATTTGATCCAAAACTATTTCTATTTCTGTCTAAATCTGTCTATTCTATCTCTCAACTTCTGCTATTCAAAAAGCCACATTTCCCTGAGTCTTTTGTTCCATTTGCAATCTTGGACTACAAGTAAATAAAGCATGCAACAAATAGATTTCTATTCAAAACCAATGTGAAGATTTGTTCTTACACACTGTCTTAGTCAGTGTGGGCTGCTTTAACAAAAATACCATCAACTGAGTTTCTTAAACAACAAACATTTGTTTCTCACAGTCCTAGAGAATAGAAGTCTGAGTTTGAGGTGCAAGCATCGTCAGGGTCTGGTGAAGGCCCTCTTCCAAGTTGCAGACTCCTGACTTCTCCTTTTATCATCACATGGTAGAAAGAGAGCTAGAGAGTTCACTGTGATCGCTTTCGTAAGGGGACTAGACCTGTTCATGAATGTTCCACCCTCACAACCTAATTATCTACTGAAGGGCTCCACCTCTTAATACCATTACATTGGAGGTTAGGATTTCAACACATGAATTTTAGGGGAATGCAAACATTAAGTGCACTGTACATGCACAGTAGTGGGGGAAACACATGCTAAACATATTTTATTAGGATATGCTAAATATTATAATAGAGGGATTTAAATAGTCATTTAAGTTAACAAAAGTAGTGCAGTTAATCAGACCTCCAAGAGGTATGGAAACTTACCTGGAGGAAGTGATTCTTGAGTTAGGTCTCAAAAGCTGATAATGAATTAGTCAGGAAAAAGGTCACACAAGGGTTTGTAAGAAGACAAATCTTGGGAGAAATGATACAGAGGTATGTAGTTGCTGGGTGTCAAGGTCTAAAAATTGTTCAGTGTTTATATTGTACGAAATGAGTTCTGAGAAGTAGTAAGAAATACAGCTGGAAAACAAAATAAGAGATTTCAGCTTCCCTAAGACTTTTGTATGTCATGGCAAGTATTTTACTTTTATATTAACGAAGAAGCGACATTGGAGTTTTTTAATAAAGTATAAAAGTGGAATGGTTAATTTGAATTCTGTGTAAATCATTTGGAAAGTGGGCTGGGGAATGGATTTGAAGAGCACCATACTAGAAGAAGAGATCATTGTAAGAACTAAATGCAAGCCAGAGTTAAGGAGGCCCCAACTAGAACAATAGTATTTAAAGATGCAGGGGTGGATTCCATAAATACTTGGGCAATTATATTGACAGAACTTGGTGATTAAATGAAGGTATTTTTTAATGTTTATTTATTTATTTTTTGGAGAGAGAGAGAGTGAGAGAGAAATAGAGCGCAAGTGAGGAAGGGGCACAGAGAGAGGGAGAGACAGAATACAAAGCAGGCTCCAGGCTCTGAGCTGTCAGCACAGAGCCTGATGTGGGGCTAGAGCTCATAAGCCGTGAGATCTTGGCCTCAGCCGAAGTTGGACGCTTAACCAACTGAGCCACCCAGGCACCCCAGAACTTGGTGATTAGTAAAGAGTAAGAGAGACAGAGAAGTTACATTGGTTATTCATTGCCAAATAGCAAACTGCCCCCAAAACTTAGTGACTAGAAACAACAATATGCATTTATTATTCCACACAGTTTCGGTGGCTTAGGATTCTGGAGCAGCTTACCTTGGTGGTTCTGGCTCAGGTCTTCCCATGTGGTTGCAGTCATGATGTCAGCTAGTGCCGCACGTCCTCTGGCCTGACTGTTGTTGAAGGATCTGCTTCTAAGATAGCTCACTCACATGATTGTTTGCAGGAGGCCTAGTCCTTCCTGGCTATGGCAGGAAGACTAATTTCCTTGCCAGTGAACATCTCCATAGGGCCATAGGGTTACTTGAGTGTCCCCATGAAATGGCTGCTGGCTTTCCCTGCAATCAGTTGTCCAAGAAATAGGAAAAGGTATCAGCTTCAAACCTCTTTATGATCTAGCCTGGAAGTCAAATAGTCATTTTGGAAATATTCTATTGGTTACATAGGTAGGAAATGGGCATGAATAACATGAAGCAAGACTCATTGCAGACAGAGTGGCCAATAGTCCCACATTTTTGTCATCAGTATTTAGTTGGATTATGGTGACACCTACCAGATATAAAGTTAAAGAGGAGTAGTGTTATTGTGGTTTATTTGGTGTGTGTGTGTTTGCAGAAAGTAGAAGGTAATAAGTTCAATTTTGGAAATTTTCTAGCAAATGCTAGATAATATGCTTCTGCAGTCCAATTTTATGTTTAGTGATGGAGAAATAGATTTGAAAACTGTCAGCATATAAATGGTATTTTAAATCTTAAGATTACAAAGGTTTCTCCAGGTAAAGCATAAAAATAAGATGAAAGGAAATAACATTGTTTTAAAAAAATGAGCAAAGGGGTGGAAGGTCATGGAAGAGATAAAGCAAGATGATCAGAGAGGTAGAAATAATAGAGATTAGCACTGTAGAGACGAAGGAAATAAATAGTTTAAGAAAGTGAATAGTCAGCAGTGTCACAGCAGAAGTATATAATGAACTAAAATATGTCCATTGAGTGTAGCAGTATTTATGCTGCTAATAATGTTGCTAGAACGATTTCGAGTGTGGAAGCATGGGAGCAAGAATATATAACAGTTAAGTACAGGTAAATTAAATGAAACTGTGTCTAATTATGAACCAGTTATATTCCGTTCTGGAAACAGAAACCCTTCAAAATATTTAAGACTGAGGGAATTTAATATTAGGAATGATTACATAGGTGATGGAATTGCTAAAAAGCCAAACAGGAGATGATGAGGCAACTCAGAGATTAGCAGTTTCAAAAACTGCTGTGGTGCCTTTTGCTGAAGAGATGTATTGAGGAGATGGGGTTACTGAAGCCCAGAGTTCAGGGTCTCTTGGAGGAAGTTGGAATTAATCCTTGTAAGAACTAGAGCCAGAGAGCAGAAGCAGCTACTGCTGCAAATGCCCCATTAGCAGGCAGAGTGAGAAATACCCTTTATTCTCCCTCTTTCTGATAATGCCTCCCATCAGCAGACTACAGTTGAAGCCAGCTGACCCAGGAATCTGGGAGAAATATTTCTCCTGGGGTCAGCCCTGATGTGATAGAAAATGAAAAAAGGAGAGAAATGTATTTGAGAACAAACAGAGGAACAACTGACACATTTTTTTTAAACTTTCCAACCTTGTAAAGACAAACCAAATTAGAAGCCCCACATGAGAAACTTTGTAGAACTTTAATGCATAATGGAAAATGAACTTCACTTAAAATATTTCAAAGACTGAGGCCTATGCTCTAGGTAAAATGCCCGTAAATTGAAGAGCTTTCATCTCAGCACTTTTAATGTAGAAAGATTCAGCCTGACTTGAAATAATTGGGCTTGACATTATCTCTCATAATGCAGGAAATCATCAAGAATTCCCCGCACAGAATACACTCATAAAAGATTTAGAATCCATTTTATTTCTAATTAAATATTTCCTTTTTTTGATTTAGTGAATTTTTAAAGGATATGGAATAGTAGTAAAATGAGATGTATTTAGAAAGTCACCATAGCCATGAGATAGAATAGCATTTAAAATGTAATTTTAGTACTTAGGCTATTACAGATACTTGTCCTTCAAAATGTTAAATATTGTCAATTAAAACATATAGCAGTATACAATTGTAGTGGGCGTTGTTGAAGTTCTCGCAACATCCATTCTCCTCTCTGAATCCTAACAGAATCTTGATTTACATCAAACATTCAATACTCTCGTTCCATGTGCCTCAGAGGAATTTGACCCCACAAATCTTGGTGTGAGAACCTGATTGGCTTAAGCTAATTAGCACGTATGAAACTGGACAGAAGTGAACAGTGACATAAATGGGTATTTGGGGGGGAGGTGGAGATAAAAAGATCTCTTCAGAGTGCTGAAACACAAGAGTTCTTTCTTATCCTATGCAAATTGTCATATGCTGCTGTGGAGCCCAGAACTGCAGCTACCAGGCTACTAGTCTGAAGAGGAAGAAGAGGGTTGACTAATGTCAAGATTATTTTAGGAAAACGAAGCAAAAGTTATTGGCATGAACCAAACCTGAAGCCTGGCATGATTTCACTTCAGGCTACATGGGGAAATAAAACTATTTTTTTAGGCCACGTTTAGTTGTGTTTTCTTTTAGTGGCTGCCAAAACCATCCAAAGTCAATGTAAAAAGTGTGTGTGTGTGTGTGTGTGTGTGTATAAATATGTATATATAAATATCAATACATATTAGTTTCTAACTTTACAATATTTACACTTCATTCTTACATACATTCTATGTACATATATATGTATACATAATTTTAAGCATTTCAAATAATAATTAATAGATATTTTAAAAATCCCACACAATAACCTATATGCTACATCTATTTATCATCTCATATAACCATTATATCTGACATATCAATTTGGGGGGAATAATTTTAACTCAATAAAGTATTTTTAGTCTTTCATTTCACATTGTGATATCCAAAATCAAATGTTTCTTTACACTTGAATTGATCATTTCTGCCTCTTTGTTTATTGTCCTAACCATATACAAATGAGTCATCTTCTGCTTGCAGAACCATTAACAAAATAAAATTAATAAACCTTAGAATTTAACTTAAAATTTCAGTAAAATTCCAGTAGGATGATAGAAACTAGGGAAGAATTTCTCAATGCTTTTAGAATCACTAACTCTTTTTAAAAATATAATGCAAGACACTGAACCTCTCCCATGGAGAAAAACTTTACAATGCATTAATACATACAAAAACTTGTATACACTATACTGGATTCCCAGACTGAGTGATAGTAATCCCTTCAGTAGAGTATCATTTATTCAGTAGAGAGATAGAATTTAAGAAATGGATATCAAAATAAAGCTAGAGTAGCAATACTTACATTAGACAAGGTAGATTTTAAACCAAAGACTGTAACAAGACATGAGGAAGGGCACTATATCATAATAAAAGGGGCAATCCAACAAGTAGATCTAACAATGGGTAAATATGCCCTCAACATGGGATACCCAAATATATAAAATAATTAATAACAAACATAAAGGAACTCATTGATAATAGTAGAGTAATACGAGGTGCCTGAGTGGCTCAGTCGGGTTAAACATATGACTCTTGATTTCAGATCAAGTTGTGATCTCACTCACGGTCATGGGATCAAGCCCCCACCTCAGGCTCCATGCTGGGTGTGAGGCCTGCTTGGGGTTCTCTCTCTCCCTCTCCCTGTGCCCCTCCACTCCTCAGACTCTCTTGCTGAAAAATCTGCTATAAGGGTAGATCTTATGTTGTGTTCTTATCAGAAAATAATTAATTAATTAATTAATTAATTAAAGGGTGGTAGGAAACTTTTGAAGGTGTTGGACAGGTTATGGCATAAGTCATAGTGATGATTTCATAGGCATATAAATATCTCTAAACTTATCAAATGGTATACATTAAATATGTACAGCTTTTTATATGTCAACTATACCACAATAAGGTGATTTTTAAAAAAAACAATTCTTGGTTTAAGACATTGGCTTGGAAAAATTAAATGTTGGCTCAGAGATGAGTATAGGCCCATTCATTCTACTGTGCCTCATTGTGTGACTGGAGTATGTTTTGTTACTGGTCTTAATATTGGATTTATTTTATTTTTGGATATTCAAGGTTGGAACTTTTCTAAGATATTCATCTCATATATATTAATATGTGATTTCTTTAAAGAATGTGCGCTTAAATACCATGAGGGAAGGGAGAGTTAATTTGCATTCGTCACACCTACAATAAATAGTTCAGATTACTTTAGGATATACTGCATCATGTATTTGTTCAAGTATTTGGTAATAAAATAGGACATTGTACTTAACTGCCTTTGTAGAGAGGATGGAGAAGGGAGGAATTTATATATTCCTGGGAAAGGCTATATGAATAAAGATGTTATTATTTTTTAATACATAGAAATATTAAAAAAAATTTTTTAACGTTTATTTATTTTTGAGACAGTAGGAGACAAAGCATGAACAGGGGAGGGTCAGAGAGAGGGAGATACAGAATCTGAAACAGGCTCCAGGCTCTGAGCTGTCAGCACAGAGCCCGACGCGGGGCTTGAACTCACGGATCGCGAGATCATGACCTGAGCCGAAGTTGGCTGCTTAACCGACTGAGCCACCCAGGCACCCCAAAAATATTTAAAGGTGAATGTATACTTTAAATGTTTTTTAAATGTTTATTTATTTTTGAGAGAAAGAGAGACAGAGTGTGAGCAGGGGAGGAGCAGAGACAGAGGGAGACACAGAAACCAAATTAGGCCCCATGCTCTGAGCTGTCAGCACATAGCCCGATGCATGAACCGTGAGATCATGACCCAAGCTGAAGTCTGGCGTTTAATACCAATGAATACCAATGAATGTGTGTTTTAAAGAGGATATCAGGGATGCCTGGGTGGCTCAGTCGGTTAAGTAACCCACTTCCGCTCAGGTCATGATCTCATGGTTCAGTTCGTGAGTTCAAGCCCCATGTCATGCTCTGAACTGACAGCTCGGCGTCTGGAGCCTTCTTCGGATTCTATGTCTCCCTCTCTCTTTGCTCCTCCCCTGCTTGCGCTCTCTCTCTGTCTCACAAAACTGAATAAACGTTAAAAAAATAAAAAGAAATATTTAAAGATCAACACATCAGTTTTGATGTGAATCTTAAATCACTGTAGTTTTGTTTATAATGTAGTAAAACATACACATCAAATGGTTCATTCAACAATAGAACACGATGATCTGTAACTGTCCATAGAATGCAAGTCATGAAGAGAAATCTAAAAAGCATGGATTTTCTACATTCCCATGTTATATGAAAAAATTATTTCTTACTTATAATAAGGGATTAAATGTGAGATGAAAGCTTAAGTCAGTAATTTTATTCTTGGAGGAATAACTGTGGAAGCTAAGAAGATATGTTTTGAGTTTAGTTTCCGCGGTTCTATGGACTTCCATTTTTAAAGGCTATTTGTCATGGAGTGGAGCAATTGATACTATTTTACTACTTGACTTTTTTTGACATTCATGGGACAAATATTTCAAATGGGACATTATATCTTGAGAGGATAGATAGCTAAAAAAAAAAAAAAAAAGAATGCATTCCTCTTCTCTTCTTTTCACAATAATCACCACTTGGCCCTTGATCTGACTTGAGACTCTTTATCCTTCTGTACAACACAGTGGAAGGAGGCTTATTCTACTGGAATTAAGTAGGCCAAGATGTCATGTGATAGTAATAATCACTTCTACCTCTCCTAATGTGGAGTTTTTAGATACCAACTATTTGGTAAAGACAGATGTGTAATACATTTTCTGGATTTTTTCCCTCCATTTTTCTGCCAGTTAATGTATTATTTTTTCTTTAAAAGCTCTAAAATTTTCATGTCAGTGAACAGGAACAGAATATTTTACAGCAAAATTTCAAAGAGGTTTTTTTGTAAAGATGCACCCCTAGTGATGAAGTGTTTGTGCCGGGAATGATAAGGGTAGTTTCCCTATTGTTCACACAGCAGGCTGTCATCTTTTTCTTCTTAATAGGGAAAGGTCTTATCCTCCGCAATGCTGCATGAGTTTTTCAGTTACTTGGCAACAATAATAAAAAAAGACACAAGCAGTAAAGGACCCATCATCAACATCATGACAAATAGTGATGCCTCAGCTGGTTTTAATGGCCATATGGAGGCATTAAATTCTTTGCCTTCAAGAATTAAACCCAATGGATATGATCAGGTTGAGCCATGATATGGGCAGAAATGTGAAATATTTTAGCTATTGTGTGTGAATTAGTATATATAAAAAAGTGAATAAATACGAGACATTCACTTGAATAAACGAAGTACCCCTGGAATGCACAAGACAGACATGGTGTTTTCTAATTTAAATATCAGGATACATATTTTTTTGGCACATCCTTATGATCACTATGATTTAGCTGATACTACAAAGCTATCTACTATGTATGATGATGTCTGTTGGTAAAGAATAAATAGAAATAAATACTCAATTAAGAAATACTGCCATTAATAAACAAATAGTAAAAACTAATTAGGATGTGGAGGAAACCCAACATAGGATACAAATACTAACAAATGAAACTACCTATAGTTAAAATCAATAGCATAACCATACTGAACATAAGGGGAAAAGAACTAACCTAAATAACTTTAGAAAACAATCACTTGACTTGACTGGATGCAAAAAGATAAAACCAAAAGAACTACGTACAAATGCTGTCACATAGCCAGTAAATGTGTTTCTCACAGAAGTATTGATAAGATATTCTGAAACTAGTTTAAATGTATACTGGAATTGAACAAATAAGTAAATAGGTAATAATAAAACTAAGATTTATTACTGTTGGAAAAAGAAATTACAAGTAAAGAAAGTGGGAAAATTAAAATGATTCCTATTGTGTTGAATCGGAATCTGAGATATCAGTATAAACTCATTACGCACACAAACACATATACACACACACAGATAAAAAGAGATATGTGTGTATACATGGGTTAATATACAAATATTTCCCAGCCCTGTCACTGAGAGAGCCTGGAAGCAATGACATTCCAGTAGACCTTAGCATACCTAGTACCAAGATCTTGGTTTCTAAGCATCATTCTTCTGTAAAAGGAACCAAGGATCCATGTCTGCAAGAATCTTTTAGGGCTTAGACAGAGAAAATTAAGTTGAACTTGGAACATTTTGCAGAATCAGAGAAAAAAAGAAAGTTCTCAAAAGATATGTGGGCGGAAGCGTTGCTGATAGAATACAACATTAGGAGATGGAGCTCCTTATGGCCAAAACTTTGAGAAAGAAAAAAACAAAAGAAATAATGCTAAGTATTCACTTATAACCCAAAGAATGAAAACATTCAGGAGTCTATAATGGTATAAATAAATACTTGATTAAATACGAAGATAGAAGAGATATGAAAGTTACTCCTTTTAATGGAATTACAATTAATAACTCTGTAAAGACAGGAAATACAATCACTGTTAGGCAGATACCATGGTGGTGATTATTGCATACTTGATCTACTAATGGGTAGAATCAGTGGGTTTGTGGAGAAAACATATTTTATAAAATATATTTTCACTATATTTCTTAACTACAGGGGAAAGTAGAGTAATTTGACAATGGAAATTCTCATCAGAGACCACCTTGACTAGATGATCAAGGTCAGTGTCACCAGTAATGCTGTAATAGGAACCCTGTGATATGGTGTGCTGAGAAAAACATGTCACGATTTCTACCATTTCTCTTTCCAAGGAAGTATTGCCATACTCTGATATTGAGAAGATACCAGATATGCCCAAATTGATGGACATTCAGCAAAATAACTGATCAATACTCTTTGGGACTGTCAATGTCATGAAAAACAAGGAAAGACTGAGGAACTATTGTGTTAGGACTTAAGGGAGAAATAACAGCTAAAGGCCATGTGGGACACTGATTAGGATCCTTAAAAAGGATAGTAATGGCAAAAATGGTGAAGTTTGAATGAAGGAGTTATTTGGTTAATGTTATTAGGACCGTGTCGATTTCCTGATTCTGGCAGTTGTGTGATGGTTATCTAAGATGTTAACATTGGAGGAGGCTGAGTGAGGGATGTATTGAAACTCTCTGTACTATGTAGCAGCTTTTCTATAAATCTAAAAGTAGTTTTAAATGAAATTTCTTTTTTTAATTATTGTTATAGGGGTCCCAGGGTGGCTCAGTCATTTAAGCACTGACTTCAGCTCGGATCACGACCGCATGGTTCATGTGTTCGAGCCCCACATTGGGCTCTGCGCTGACAGCTCAGAGCCTAGAGCCTGCAGCCTGCTTCAGATTCTGTGTCTCCCTCTCTCTGTCTCTGCCCCTCTCCCTCTTGTGCTCTCTCTCTTACATACAAAAATAAACATTTATTTAAAAATAAATAAATAATAAAAATTACCATTATAAGAAAATTCAGGAGAACTTCCATTTGCAGTTGCTGTAAACAACTTTTAAAATAGCAGAATATATAAAGGGACTGGAAAACATTCAGCACAAGATTACAATCTTCAAAAGTAGTAAAATGAGTGAGCTAGGCTTCCCCAATCATCCTGTATCTCTGCTCAGAGGTGATGTCTAGACCGTGGTGCCAGGAGGATAAGCCAAACAGAGCACCATGATATCATTGAACTGAGGACATAGTAATCAGGGTTTGGGAATAGTAAGGATGCTAAAATTTGCGGGGCAAGTTGTTGGAGAGATAAAAGCTCGGTCAATGCTCCAGAAATCTGTGGAAGGGTACCCTTGGGTGTTTTACTGAACACTGAGTTGATCATGTGAAGGGCAGGATTCTGTGAGTCTGGGCAAAGAGCAGCTACAAGGGGAACTTTAAAAATACTGAAGAGTAGTGAGCTGAACAACTGTTGGAAGGCAAACATGGCTGGAAGACTTTTAAATATTGAATAGTCAGAGGTGAGTGTCCTCTTTGAACATTCAAAGTGATTCAGTAGTCTTAGACAAGTGTAAGCTGTAGAAATAGGACTAATGTAGTTCAAGAATAATGGCTAACATAGACCATCCTAACAAAGTTTGAAGATAGGCCTCAAAAGGTACAATATGATGGATAAATGAATTAAGTTCTTGCTTGAACTTTTGTTTTATTTATTTTAGAGAGAGAGAGAGGGAGGAAGAGAGGGTCAGAGATAGAGGGAGAGAGAGAATTCCAAGCATGCTCTGCGGTGTCAGTGCAGAGCCCAAGATAGGACTCATCCTCACGAACTGTGGAATCATGACCTTAGCCGAAATCAAGGGTCTGATGCTTGACCAAGTGATTCACTCAGGCACCCCTTGCCTGAGTTTTTTATTGAGGAAAATAACAAAATCTACGCCTTCAGAATTCAGCATCCATAATGCCCAGAGTACCATTAAAAACTACTACGCATGTGATGAAGCAGGCAAATATGATCCATAAAGGAGAAAATGTAACTTATAATCAGGAGAAAAATCAGAGATCAATAAAATAGCAGACAAGGACTTTAAAACACCTATTTTAAATGTGTCCAGGATTTAAAGGAAACATAAGCATATCAACTAAATATTTGAATAGAGAAATTGGAAATAAAAGAAGAAGAAACAAGATCATTCCATAGATTCAAAATAAGTCTCATTAAAATTACAGCTGACTTTCCTTATAAAAATCAACAAGCTGATTCCACAATTTATATGGAAAGTAAAAGTTAATACGTTAGCCAATTAATCTTGAAAAAGGAAAACAAAGTTAGTGTACCTATACTGTTTGGCTTCAATATTTATGATAAAGATCCAGTAGGCAACTCTGTGATTGTACTAAAGACAGGCAAATAGATTTGTGAAACAGAATAGAGGATGCAGAACTAGAATCATATTTGTCAAGTAATGTTCAACAAAAGTAGCAAATACATTTAATGGGGAAATGAAAACCTTTTCAACAAATGGTGTTGCGACAACAGGGTGAACATGAACGTTGGTCACAACCTAACTCCATACAAAAAATTAACTTGTATTGGATAATAAACCTAAAACCTCTAGCTAAAATTAAACGATTTTAATAAAAATTAATACCAAAGGGGAGAACCAAGAAACAGACAAACTGAGTACAAACTCTTAACTATATAGAACAAATTGATGACTACTAGAGGGAAGGTTGGGGAGAGGATGGGAGAAATAGATGACAGAGATTAAGGAGGGCACTTGTTGGGATGAGCACAGGGTGATGTATGAAAGTATTAAATTACTATATTGTACACCCGAAACTAATATAACACTGTATGTTAACTAACTTTTGAGAAGTTTAAAAACTTTAAGAAAGCTTCTAGAAGACCACATAGGAGAATATCTTTATGATTTGGAAGTAGTCAAAAATTTTTTAGACAACAGTCAGAAAATATTAACAATGAAAGAAAAACAATGATATAAAAAATTCAACAAAAAAATCTGCTAAGCAAAAGATATCATTAAGAAAATCAATATGTAAGCAAGCCAGCAACTTATTTAAGTTATGGACAATACAGATATCTGACAAAGGACTGATATCCAGAATATGTAAACAACTTCAACAACTCAATAATAAAAACAACTAATAGAAATGGGTAAAAAACTTGTACAGGCACTTCACAAAGGAAGATAATTAAAGGGCCAGTAAGCCCTTGAAAAATTATTCAAGCACATCAGGAACATTGAAATTAAAACCACAATAAGACAAAATCATCTACCCACTAGAATGGCTAAAAATAAAAGGATTCTTGCTGTAAAATGTTAGTGAAGATGTGAAGCACCCTAAACACATATGCATTGTTTGTTTGAGTGAAAAATATTGCAACCACTTTGGAAATTGTTCTAGTAGTCTCTCATAAAATTAAACATATACCCACATTATGGCCCAGAAATTCCACTTCTAAAAATTTACTCAAGATAAATGCAAACATATCTAAAAAACAGACTTGTACGTGAATGTTCATAGAGCATCTGTTCCATCACGAAACTCGAAACAACCCAAATGACTATCTTCATAAATGTGCCTACAGATTTTGGAATACTATATACCATGGAAGACGACTCAGTAAAGACAAATTACTCAATAAGGAAAGGAAAAAAAACCTCTTTTACATGATACAACGTGGATGAAGCTCAAAAACATACTAAGTGAAAGGAGTCAGACACAAAAGAGAACGTATTGTATAGTTCCACCTATATGAAAATTTTAAAGGGTCAAGTTCTGTTTCCCATCAAAATTAGCAGCAAGGACTTTATTTACCCTCATGCTAGAAACAACAACAAAAACAACAAAAACAAAAGAGATGAAAAACATATGGAACAGTGGTTTGCAAGACCCTGCGCACCAGGTAATGAAGAAGAATGATCACTGAGATTTGGGAAACATAAGAAGTGAGCCCTATGGTTGTCCCGGCTTACTGCCTTAAAAGAATTTCCAGGAGTTAGTGCAAGGTGAGGAGACACAGGCAGAGCTTGCCATTTCCGTGAGTTGAAGAGATAGAGTTTGGAATTAGGGGAGGCCAAAGTGTCTAGAATTCACCATACAAAATATCCAGTAGAGGAGAGTTTCTGGAATTCTGGAGCTCGCACAAGACTGGCAGTAGTTCCTGTTCCCATCAGTCAACGTGGAAAACCACAGAATTCAAGGGCCATCAGAGCCCTCAGAAGTGTTTTGCCTCAATAGTGAGGCAAGATTAGCTAGACACTAAATGCTACTTTGGTCCCAACTTACAAAGTTTCCAAGTAGGACCCACAAGAATCAGAAGAATCATAACACCAAGATTTCCTATCAGTGCTTAGGGAACTCCAGAATTGTTTGAGTTTCAGGGCCCACAGCCCTGAGAAGGATGAAAGGGTGCTGAGTGGGTGGGACAATGGGCTTAATTACAATCCCTTCTTCACCCACATTTTTCTGCCTTCAAATCATGGATTGAGTTTCTGGGGAAGGCTTAAATTAGATCAGAGGTCCTATGTCTAAAATGTTTGCAACCACTATATAACAGTTAGATACAGATTATGTCATGGAATCCTGGCCTTTAGGGACCCGTGTGTGCTCTCTTAACTTCATGGTCCCTCTCATATACTCTAGTCATTGCACTGTCCCCAAGTGCTCCTGATGTTCCTCACTAGATGAGGTTGTTCTGTCTGGACCCATTGCCTGGCACCTGATTATTCTGATCAAATCCTTCTTCCTTAAAGTAAAGGGAAAAGGCTTATTGACATTTCAGAATTTTAAAGCATGCCCAGAGAAATTCTGGTACTCAAAGCATCACTGAAGAAATCCCGCTTTCTATGGATGAGAGATTAAGTTAATTTTCTGCTCAACCTACTTAGAAAACAGGGAAATTAAAATAACTGTGAGACAATATATTTTCATCCAAAAGTTTGGCCAAAATTTTAAAAGTTGGTAAAATAAATGTCTGTGAGAGTATAAATCATTTACATGCATTAAACGCGAGAGTATGAGTCAGCACTGCTTTATTAGAATAGAATTTCAGCAATATTTATAAAAATTTACAATCACCACATTTTTCTACTTTAATCCAATTTACACTTTGCTATGTTTTTCCTACAAGAAAACATGCATATTCGCCCAAGAATTCATGCTCACTGATGTGGATATCAGTTCTACTAATCATAGCAGTGTATGGGAAACAGTTTATGTGTCCATCAGGAGCAGAATGGTTAAGTTAAATATGGCACATATGCACTTTAGAATACTTGGAGGAATTAAAAGAGTGAGGTGGATCTATATCTGTTCTCATGGAAAGATCCTGCATTCGTTTTAGCAAGTGACAATGGCAGGAGGCAAAATAATATGTACACTGTTATCTATCCATATTAAAAACTCACAATTTGTGTTTATAACACATCAATACAAGGGAAAGTCTAGAATAAATTTTAAAATAACACACAAATTGTGGGCTTTTGTTACTTCTGAAAAGAGGGATGAATTTTGCAGGGATGTAGTAAGGAAGGGGAATTATTATTTATCCATGCTGTTAGAGTTTGGGGACAATAAAAGTATGTGCACTGTTACCTAAGGCCAGCAACAGCAACAAAAACAAATTAAAGTAAAATTTTCCTCACGGGAAAACATAGAGGAGACAGTGGAACAATGTTGACTTTTTCTTATTAAGGATAGCCCAACTGCCATAGAACCATTTTCCACCTCCTAGAAGGACTCCTGGGTTTTAGGAATTCTATGTACATGTGTGTTTATACAGTGATTTCCACGAGCCTTTTCTCATCGACTACTGAAGGAGGAGGCTTTAGTTTTGACCAAAAAGGTAAATTCATTTATTGTTGTATGTGATCAGTGACCAATCTCAAATAATTCAGCTCATTAAAGCTCTATTGCAAATATCAGGGTGGTTTCCAAAACCTCCTCTCTAACTTAAGGGTTATATCCCAAGAAACAAACAGTAGGCTGTGTGCCAAATCAGACTTTAGTCACCAGCAGACTTGAAAATACTTTGTGAATGTGGTGAAGCACCTGGGCGGGGTGGGGGTGGGGGAGTGGTGAAGGCAAGGAGGTGTCTAAAACCACACTGTCAGAATTACATGGAAGGGAAGTTGCTGTCAGAGGGGAGCCAGGGGGCCTGATGGGAGCTGCAGGGAGTTGGAATGCTCTAAATCAGGGGAGGGTGCGGCCTGAGAGCTGTCTGTTCCCCCAGGAGCACGATGCAGCCTGCAGGGGAGGACCCAGAGGAGAGCTGGCCTGAAGGTCAGGTCCAGGTATGGACATGAGGGCCCACCGGGGAAGTCCCAGGGGAGGGAGCAGTCATGCAGGAAAGTGCCGGGACTGGACACTTGTGCTGAGACCAGGGCAGAGCCAGCTGTCGGGGGGACCCTGGGGCGAGGGGCCAGGAGATCCTAGGGACATGAACCCCGGGGACAATCCCCAAATTGTGCCTGTTTCTCATTTTTACCTTCCTTCTTTTGGGCTGCTTTTAGTAGTTTGGCCAAAGGGTCCTTCTTTCATTGCCTGAGAGACATCATGGGATAGTGAGAAGAGAAATTACAGGACAGAAGGTTGGCCTCAGGCTGGGAGGAGTGGCACTGTGTGGGCTCCAGAGTAATCAGACCAGAGCTTGAGTCCCAGCTCTGTCACTCATTGTGTGAACTGAACACATTACCAAACCCTATGAGTCTTAGATTCTTCATCAAATAAATGAGTTTTATAAGCGGTATCTTCTAGAACTGTTAGAATGTGTACAGTGTATGTGAAGCACATGGCACAGTGACTGGTGTACATTGAAACTTTAAAGAATGGCAATTATTGCTATGGCTTTTTTGATCCCAGATAATACCAAAGTTCCTGCTGAGATTTTTGTTTTTTTGTTTTGTTGCTTTAAACTAGGAGATGTCTGAGAATATGCAGTGCTGTAGGATACTGTGCACCAAGTCAGCCAAGAATTCTTAGAAAGAAAAATTACCCTAGTAAATCATCCCACTTAGAGGATATGCTATTGAATTTGGATGTTGGGGAATCTTCCCCATCTGGATGCAACTCAAAGCTCCTAAAATGTATGTTAAGAACCAACTCCTCCCCTCCCTCCCAGCTCCTCTTTGATCCAAATCACCCCTATTTTTATTCATTTAATCCCTACCAAAGTCAAACCCTCCCTTATAAGTGATTTGCTAAATTTTACTCAAGATAACCTAGTTAAATGCCCTTTGAATGGAACAGGCTCTGTTTCTCCCAGCCCATGGCAAAGAGGGACAGCATAGTGGCTTCTGGGCATCTAGTCTCAAGTCTTATCATAAACTCTCTGGTGATGACATGGATAAAATACCTAGTTTGTGTACTATGTTCACCTGCATTGGATCCAGAGCACAGGGCACCTTCCATCACTACCTGGGTAAAGATTTGTGTCTGGTTTATCCAGGATCCCAAAATAACTGCTAAAAGCAGTTACCCATTGGAGGCCTAGTTTCTCAACTCTGACACACACCACCCAAGGGTCTGGTCGCTGCTTACCACCCTCACATGCTTCTCCGACCCACCACCTTCACACCCTCCCCCACAGCCCACCACCCTCACATCTCCCACCCCACCACTTCAAACCCTCTGCCATCTCGTACCCTCCCCCCAAGACCCACCACTCTTGCACCCCCCCAACTGACCACCTTGCAACCTCTACCACCTCACACCCTCCCCCACCACCACCCTCATACCCTCCCCCAACCTGCCACCCTCGAACCCTCCCCTAACCCTGACCATCCTTGCACCCTCCTTTGACCTACCACCCATCTTATCTTACAATTACCTCCCATTGAAGGGTTTCAAGTTTCCCAAGGCCTCAAATTGTCTTGCTTCAGGATGTTTACATTTGACTGCTCTCATCTGGACCTCCCCTTCCTGTCCCACCTCATCCTTCTTTTTTGTCTATCTCACCATCTTCCTTTTATGGGCAATGACTCCATCTTCTTTTTCTTACCACCCCCCACACTACTATGGAGCCTTCCAAAGAGCAGATGCTCATTTAATGTTAGAAGAATAAAAAAAAAGACAGTGAGCAATTTATTATGATTTATTTTCTCGTACATTCTTGAATGAAGAAATTTCAGGCATGTAACTTTTATTTTACAGAAGAGCAGAGTACATGGAATAAAGAAAACCAAAAATTGACCATCTTACTTTTTTCTCAATTTTTTGACTCCAGCTACTTTGTTGCTAATTTTTTTCACATTTCCAAAAAAATGGCAATTGCAGTGCTATGTTTTCTTGTTCCAGATCACTAAATAAGATGGAAGGTTACCAATTTGTTTTAGAAAATAGCGAAACTCATACTCTTAAACCTCATAAACAGCATCAAATGTGTAATATATTGTGAAGCTAATTAAACTTTTCAAAAACAGAAACATTTGATAACTTTCAACGAGATAAATTTGTAAGTTATTTATGTAGAATGTACGATATGCACTATGTCCCCTCTAGCTAGCACCACCTAAGCCCTCACACTACTTCAAACACAAAGTGAGGAAAGTGCTTCAGGTTTCAATACAGGTGGGAGAAGCTGCCAAAATTGGCCATGGAAGGCCCAGTGGCCAGGGCACCAGTATGAACCAGAGCTGTAAATCTGGCTCGGGCTCGCTCTTCCTCATCTTGCAAAGCCTCTTCATACCAGGATGGGAAGGCACTGGGGACGGTATCATGGACCTTGGCCAAGAATTCAAGGACTTTCATCTTGCTGGTCTCGGCGTAGGCTCTTGGACCCCACAGGAACTCACGGCATGGAGGATTGCTGTTGGACACCTGGCGGTACAGGAGGTACCTTTCCTGCACCCAATCTTCAGTGATGAGCTTCTTGGGATCCCCATAGATGAAGTGCTTCTTATCAGCATATATCCCCATCACATTAAGCACTTCCCACATATCCTTTTCAGTGGCACAGTTGCCCTTCATGAAGATCACACAGAGGACGGTCATCAAGAGGCCGGTCTGGGGCATGATTTCCTCACCCCTCAGCCTGTCATCATTGGTGCGCTGCAATTTGCTGATAAGGGCATAGCGGTGCCTGGTAGGGTCGACTTCCTTCAGATCAATGCCAAAGGCCAGCACCATTAGCTCAGAGGCTTTCCTGAGGATCTCACGGAAATGCACCTTGTGCTTTTTGATGACATGCTTAATCATGTCTTCCTTTGTTATGGGCTCCCTCATGTTATACTTGCGCAGCAGGAATTGCACCAATAGAATCGCCGTGTCATCTAGAGGGGTTCTATGGTAACGACCAGTGTTGGGTTGTGCCTGAGAGGTGCTTGGTTTTTCCTCATCTTGGCTCTTGGCACTTTTATCAGATCTTGTATGTGAAACACCTGCAGAAGTAGTAGTAGTGGATGGGGCTTTCCGAAACCCCTGGGTTTTTCTACCTGACCCAGCAGCTGAGGAGCTCTGGGCACTACCACCAGAAGGAGAAGAGGAGGAAGTGGAGGGCTGTTCTTCCTCTGCTGCAGTGGCCTGAGCATCCTGGGCACGCTGAGCCTCACTCCGGGCCTGATGGCGTTTCTCACGGGCACGAAGCTTACTCTTTTGCCCCCGAGGCATGGTGACACTGGTCAGGGACAGTAGGCATTAATGTGGGCAGGAGGGCAGGCAATGAGGGCACCTAGAGGAGGGAGAATGAGATAGTGTGTGCGCCTTCAGCAGGGACATTTCACCTTGGCTTTAACCAAAGCCACTTCTGCAGGCTTCCCTGACAACACTGCTCTAAGACCACACAGGGCTCCTTTTCTAATCACTGTGTCCCCTGAGAACCCTGAAGAAGAAGTTAGAGTGTGCCTTAGACTGCAGCTGCCGGCCCTGCCGGGATCAACTTGGTGGCCGAGAGCAAGGGCTGGCAGGTTATAGTTTCTGTACGGTCCCCTCTGTTCTGAGGTGGAGAATTCTCAGTTCACATTTAGGATAATCCTGTCAACTGTTGGCAGGGCCCAGGGCCTCCTCCCCTCTACAGCTCTGAAGCTAAACTCTTTACACCGATGACCTTACCGCCCTGAGATTCTTGGGGAGCAAATGAGAAAGAGCCACTCATGCTGCAGCCTTCCAGAGCTGACAACAGGAGCAGAGTTTTGTGGGATCCCCACAGTCTTGGATGATTAGGGTTTTCAGTGCTCAGCCGTGTACCCACTCCCATCAGACCAAACCCCCCATCTCCCGGAGGTGACAGCCCCACCTGGGGCCTCCCAGGGTAGATTGCAAGGGCAGGGCCCTCTGCGGGGTTGGGATACCCTCAGTCCTCACTCAGACTCCTCTCCTTGACTCCGAATAGAGCCTGGGATTCTTCACTCTTTTGATCTCAGTCCACCAGCCTCAGATCAAAGTCTTCATTCTCTGAGACCCTGAAACGGAATTGAAGGGGCGTTAACAGCCAGGCCTCGGGCCTCTGCGCGTGGGGGGGGGGGCGGGGTTCTGTGAGGTTTCCTTTGTTCTACGTATTCCCACAGTTCTAAGGAAGGATAGTCACCTTGACCCTAAGCATTGCCTATTTCCTCTGCAGACCTGAGGCTGCCCTCCTCAGACCTGCGACCCTGGAGGTGGAAGTCAGTCAGTACCTCATGCTGACAAGCTCTGCTCTCTGCTTTCCAGGAGTGAAAGCAGGGGTAGGGCTGTGTGCAGGCTTCTCAGCTCTGGGGTGTGTTGTCCAGTCTATCCTGAGGGTGGAGGCAGGGAGTAGTGTGTCCTCTTGAGAAATACCAACTCTCTGAAAGGTCTGAGCAGCTCCCCTACTGCAAACCTTGCAGAAAATTGCCAAGTCCCCAGCCAGATCTGAGCTGGGGAAACTGCAGTGTAAGAAAGGGTCGTAGGACGGGTGGTGGGCTGTAAGAGGAGAAATACAGAGGCCCATAGTGGTTTTTTGCCACCCAGACTTAGACTTGGGAACCTTGTACTCTAAAAGATCTACTTTCAAAGGAAGAGACTGAGCTGCATGATTTTGTGAGACTCAGATCTGTTGACATTGTCTAACATTGCTCAGTCCAGTGCAGTAACTTTTATTTTATTTTTGAGCCTCATCTGTAGTAAGAAATACATTTACATCTTTAACAAGTCTGTGTGTATCTATGTGGTTTTTTTTCATGAAAGATTACCTACCCTTCTTAAGTGGGATTCCTTCTTTCTATTCCTTTTTATTTGATTATAATATTAAAAAACAAAAAAGTCTGGTACCTACCCTCTAAAGAGGTTTCAGGTGGTTATTGCACAGTCTCCAAACTCATACGGTTTCAAACAACCCCAAACATTGATGCTGTCCTGATATTACTCCCATGGTTCTGGCCATTCAGCCTCTGAGGAACAGCCTGAGCTCCCTTCACTAAAGCAGTAGAAATTCATTGTCCCAAGGCACTGTGAAAGAATCAAAGGCTGCACTTAAAACCTGTCCTCTGACCAATCCTGTTTTGTAGGCTACAGGACAGTTCCAACTTCAGGGCCTGCCCCCACCTGCCCACATACAGCTTCTGGTTCAACACAGACTTAGTCTCTTTCAGGGATTTCTCATCTATGGTGTTTTGCTCTTGCTAATACTGTTCTTTCATTCTCCCTTTTATAGTTTCTCTAGGGTTGATTTTAGGAAACAGCAGCCTGAGTCTCGTATTTTTTGGAAGCTGTATGTGAGGCAGTGTATTAGCATGCTCCAGCCGCGGTAATGGAATACCACAGGCTGGGTGTCTTAATAACAAAATTTATTTTCTCAAAGTTCTAAAGGCTAGTAGCCCCAGATACAGGTGAGGGCAGGTTCAGTTTCTGGTAAGAGCTCACTTCCTGGCTTTGCATTTGGGCACATTCTTGCTGTGTCCTCACATGGACTCTTCTCTAAATGCACAGAGAGTGATCACTTGTGTCTCTTCCTCTTCTAATATCAGCCCTATTAGATTAGTGCCTCACCTTTTTAAAGCTTTTTTAACCTTATTAGCCTCCCTAAAGTATCTCCAAAGATAGTCACCTTGGGGATTAAGGCTTCAATATCTGAATTAGAGGTTGAGGAAATGGCACAACTCAGTATATAGCAGTCCATTTTTAAATCTGTAATTAATTTTAGGAGAATGACATCTTTACAAAATTATTTTTCCCATGAATAAACATAGTGTATTCCTCTATTTATTTGTGACTTCTTTCTCTAAGTGTATCACTAAATATTTATAGTTGCCTCAAAAAGATTGTGTACATTTTTATTAGGTGTATTTTTGGATAAATTTTGGATATTGCTGCTGTTGTTATTGGGATATTTTCTATTAATTATCCTAATTAGTTATTGATTTTATGTGGCTAGGCTGCCAATTTTGGTAATCTTATATGCAACGGCTTTGGAGTATCTTATTCATTTGAATATTTTGTACACTGGTTCCTTTGGATTTTCCAATTAAGGATCATATTGTCACCATTTATTATCTCAATCATATCAATATTCCTTTTTCTTGTTTATTTTGCTACTCTCATTCCTGTAGTTATATATTCCCATCCACCTTTAAATAGAAGGTATGGTACCATAACATCTGTGTCTTTGTCCTATCTTTGATGGGAATGCTTCCAACGTTTCACATTTATGTAAGTTTGCTGTAGATTTTAGGAAGTGGAAATTCTTTTCAAATGTTATTTTGCTAAAACTTTCTTTACCATCAATTGGTGCTAAATATTTTTTAAAAGGCTTTTTATCCACCTCTAGACATGATCAAATGTGTTTTGTTCTCTAATCTATTAATGTAGAGAAATTCCAGCTGGAAATTTTTTCTAATATTTTAATATCTTTATAGTTACTGAACTTAGCCTGTTTATTCACTGCTATATTGGATATGCTATAAATTTATTTAGGATAGATGCCTCTCTGTGACAGAGCTTGGCTCAAGAGATTTTTTCTTTGGGTATCCCTATGTGGTCTTTGTATCAAGATCAGCAAACCTGTTAAAATGAGTTTAGTAATTTCCTGTATTTTTGTATGTTTTGGAAGAGTTTATGTAAGATGGCATTAGTTTTTCCCTAACTATTTGGTGCAACTAGATTCCAAATCTGACTGGTCCTGGAATATTTTGAGGGGCTGGAATGTAGACTACAGTTTCAGTTTGTGTTATTTGACTGAAGTTCTCTGTTTCTGCTTGGAAAAATTTAGTTAATTATGTTTCTCCAGGAACGAATCCATTTAACTTGGATTTTAAAGTTTAAAAACATGTTTTATTTATTGTGGTAAAAAAAAGAACATATAACATTTGATCTACTGTCTTAACAAAATTTAAGTGTGTGTAATCCCACTCTTGGATATTTATGCAGAGGAATTGAATTCAAGATCTTGAAGAGGTATTTGCACCCCCATATTCATTGCAGTATTATTCATGATAGCCAAAAAGGGAAGCAATCTAAGGGTTTATCAGCAGATGAATGGGTAAAGAAAATGTGGTATAAATACATATTTATAATAAACATTTTCACTAAAGAAATTATTAAGGGTATAAAACAGTACAGAGAAGAGTACAATGAACAATTGTATATTCCATAAATTTTTTTGAAGAACTGGCTTTAGTTGGCTTTACTATTTTCTATTTACTTATTTCTGCATTTATGCATATTACTTTTTACCTTCTACTTCTTTAGCATTTTTTATTAAATAATATTGACATACATGATTGTATGTCTTTCAGGTGTACAACATAGTGACTTGCTATTTATACACATTACAGAATGGTCATCACAATAAATCTAGTTATCATCTGTCACCATACACAGTTGTTACAATATTATTGACTATATTCCTTATGCCATACATTAAATCCCCATGGCTTATTTGTTTTGTCACTGGAAGACTGTACCTCTTAATCACCTTCACCTACTTTACCCATCCCATCCACCCCTCTCCCCTCTGACAACCATCAGTTTATCTGTATCTATGGATCTGTTTGAGTTTTGCTTGTTTTTTTTTTTTTTGCTTGTTTGTTTTGTTTTTTAAGCCCCACATATAATTGGAATCATATGATATTTGTCTTTATCTGACTTATTTCACTTAGAGTAATACCCTCTAGGTCCATCCATGTGTCACAAATGGCAAGATTCTATTCTTTTTTATGGATATGTATATATCACATCTTCCTTACCCATTCATTTATCAATGGACACTTAGGTTTCTTCTATATCTTGGCTATTGTAAATAATGCTGTGATGAACATAGGAATGCTTGTTTTTTTCAATTAGGGTAGTCATTTTCTTTGGATAAATACCTAGAAGTGGGATTGCTGGATCATATGGTAGTTTAATTTTTGTACAAACCTCCATACTGTTTTTCATAGTGGCTGCACCATTTTATTTTCCCATCAACAGTGCATGAGGGTTCTCTCTTCTCCACATTGTCACCAACAGTTGTTATTCCTTGTCTTTTTGATTCTAGCTATTCTCACAGGTGTAAACTGATATTTCATTGTGGTTTTGATTTATGTTCCCCTAATGATTAATGCTGTTGAATGCCTTTTGGCAGTCTTTATGTCTTCTTTGGAAAAATGTCTATTCAGGTATTCTGCCCTTTTTTAATAGGATTGTTTTCTTTTTTTATTTTGTTTTGTTTTGTTTTTGCCATTGAGTTATAGGTGTTCTTTATATATTTTTGATGTTGACCCCTTATGAGAGAGATCATTTGCAAATATCTTCTCCTATCCAGTAGGTTGCCTTTTCATTTCTTTTTGCTGTGCATACACTTTTGATTCAATGTTGTCCCATTTGTTTATTTTTGTTTTTGTTGTCCTTGCCTAAGGAAACAGATCCAAAAAAAATAACCCAAGACTATGGTCAAAGAGCTTATTTCCTATGTTTTCTTTTAGGAATTTTTTGGTTTCACTTCTTACATTTGAGTCTTTAATCCATTTTACATTTATTTTTCTATATGGGGTGAGAAAGTGGTCCAGTTTCATTCTTTTGCATGTCCAGTTTTACAACACCATTTATTGAAGAGACTTTCCTTTCCCCATGGTATATTCTTGACTCCTTTGTCATAGATTCATTGACCACATGAATGTGGATTTATTTCTGGGCTCTCTATTCTGTTCCATTGATCTAGGTGTCTGGTTTTTTTTGGTTTTTTTTTTTTTTTTTTTTTTTTTTTTGGTCAGTTCCATACTGTTTTAATTACTACAGCCTTGAAGTATAAGTTGAAATCTAGGCATGTATTACTTACAGGTTTGCTCTTCTTTCTCAAGATTGTTGGATATTTGGGGTCTTTGTGGTTCCATACAAATTTTAGATTTATTTGTTCTAGTTCTCTGAAAAATGCTATCGGTATTGGTATAAAGATTGCATTGAATCTGTAGATTGCTTTGAGTAATATGGACATTTTAACAGTATTAATTCTTATAATCCACAATCACAGTATATCTTTCCATTTATTCATATCAGCTTCAGTTTTCTTCATCAATGTATTATAGTTTTCAGAATACAGGTCTTTCACCTCTTTGGTTAAATATAGTCCTATGTATTTTATTCTTTCTGATGCAATTATAAATGGGATTGTTTTCTTGATTTCTCTAGTTTATTGTTGGTGCATGGAAATTCAAAAATTTCTTTATATTGATTTTGTATCCTACAACTTTACTGAATTAATTTATTCATTCTGAAGTTTTTTGGCTGAGTTTTCAGGGTTTTCTATATGTAGCATCATGTCATCTATAAATAGTGACAGTTTTACTTCTTCCTTTCCAATTCGGATGCCTTTTTTCCCCTAGCTGCTATGATTAAGACTTATAATACTATGTTACATAAAAGCAATGAGAGTGAGCATCTTTGTCTTGTTCCTGATCTTACAGAAGTTTTCAGTTTTTCACCACTTGAGTATGGTGTTACCTGTGAATTTGTTACATATGGCCTTTATTATGTTAAGGTACATTCCCTCTATACCTACTTTGTTGAGAGTTTTTACCATAAATGGTTATTGAATTTTGTCAAATGCATTTTTTTGCGTCTATCAAGATGATCATATGATTTTTATCTTTCATTTTGTTAATATGGCATATTCTTTAGGTTTAATATGCTATTTATTCTCTATATTTGAGAATGCCACTCCCAACTTTAGGCTCCTGGAGCTTAGGAGTTTGTATCAACAGAATCTATAACTATAGTGGGCCAATATGATGGGGACTAGAGCCAAGGAGAAGATGCAGTTATTGAAGGAGAAGCCACCTGATACAGAAAAGGAGAAAGAAAAAAACTCTAATTGCTCCTGCCCTTCAGGGCTGAAACCTCTTTTTAGTTTTGTTTTTGTTTTTGTTTTTTGTTTTTTGTGTTTTTTTTGGCCTGAAATGTGATGGCAGCCAAATACTGGAGAGGCTAGGATTTACAGAATCAACCCTTGTATAATAGAGAATAGAGCAGAGGAAGGGTGAGGTACAGTTCTGAGGGCAAATATACCTAGGACTACCATACCACATTGGCATTAACAGATTAAATGAGAAAAATCCTGTCTAAATTGATACAGAAAAATATTTTATTAAAGTCAGCATTCATTTGTGATAAAGAAGGTATGTTATCAGGTTAGATAAAGGATATCTACAACAAACAAAACACAAAACACAAACAGAAAATGACATACATAATGTAGAAATGTTAATAGCTTTTATTTAGAAACTGAAAAGTAGACAGGGATACCTGCTATCACCATTTCTATCCAACATTTTAATAAACATTTTTCATAATAATAGCAATTGGAATCATAAGATATAAAGGGGATGGGGATTGTAAGATAGGAAACACAGCTTTTATAATTGGCACATAATTAGACTGTGTATTATGAAAATCCAGAAGAATTAAAGATAAGATATTCAGTCACCTAAGAAACTTTGTCATTACAAGAAATGCTAAAGTCAATCAGGCTGAAATTAAAGGACACTGTACAGTAATTAGAAGCCATATGAAAAAATAAAGATCACCAGTAAACACAGGTAAATATAAAAACCATCATTATTGTATTCTTGGTATTATATATATGGTAATTACTCTTTTTGTTTCCTATATAATTTAAAAGACAAGCACATAAAATAAAATAAAAATTATAAATCTTTCTTAATGAGCACACAAATATAATCAATATCCCGTATGAATATAGATGCAAAAATCTTGAACAAAATAATAGTAAATGAAAACAAACAGCACATGAAAAGGATTGACTGGGTTTTATCCTGGAAATTCAAGTCTAGTTCAACATAAGAAGATAAGTCAATGTAATATGCCACATTATAAGAACAAAGGGAAAATAATGGTCATCTCACCAGCAAAAGCATTTGACAGAATTTAATACCCTTTCATAATAAAAACACTCAGCAAACTAGGAATATAAGGGAACTTCTTTAACATTATAAATGGAATTTATGAACCCCCATAGTTAACATCACATTCAATGGAGGAACAATGAAGGATTTACCACTAAATAAGGAACAAGGCAAAGATGTTGGCTTTATCAGTGATATTCAACATTGTACTAGAAGTCCTGGCCAGAGCAATTAGGAAAGAAAAAGAAAAGAAATAAAAGGCATCTAAATTGGGAAAGAGTTAGCAAAAATATCTCTATTTGAAGATAACATTATTCAATATATGTAGAAAACCCCCAAATTTCCAAAAAAACAAAAGAAAGAAAACTCACTAGAGCTAACACATGAATTCAGCAAAGTTTCAAATCAACACACAAAAATAAGTTCACAAGCAATAAAGCTGAAAAAGAAATTAGGGAAATGATTCCATTTATAATAGCATCAGTAAGAACATAATACAGGAATAAGCTTAACCAAAGATAGGAAAGAATCTACACTGAAAAATATGAACTATCCTAAAAAAAAAAAAATAAAAGAGGACCTAAATAAGTAGAAAAACACTCCATGTTCATGGATTGGAAGCCTTAAATATTGTTGAGATAGTAATACTTCCCAAAGTGATGTATACATTCAATGCAATTTTTGCAGAAATGTAAAAGCCAGCCATCACATTTATGTGGAACTGCAAGGGATACCAGCCAGTCAATACAACATTTGAAAAGTAAAACAAAACTGGATAACTCACATTTCTTTATTTGAAAACGTATTAGAAAGCTACAGTAATCAAAACAGTGTGTACAGTCATAAGGATAGACATATAGAACACTTTTAGTTGGTGTGATTTGATCATTTAGATTTAATATAATTAAATAAATAGTGGTTTAGGTATATTTCTTTTAAAGTTTTCAATGGATACTTAAAGGATTACAATATTAATATGTAATACCACTATTTATTTAATTTAAATTAATTTTAATATTTACATTAAAAGCATTTAAATTGATAAGTGATCCACAGAATGGCAGGAAAAAGGAAACAGAAGAGTGTAAAACAGAGAAAATAAACAGAAAACAAAGATAAAATGGCAGATATATCAATAATTATATTAAATCTAAATGATCAAATCACACCAACTAAAAGATTTGGTTAGTAGAATGGATAAAAAAATATATGACCTAGTCACATGCTGTCTGCAAAAATCTCACTTCAAATTTTATGATACACATAAGTTAAAAGTAAAAGGATGGGAAAAAGATATGTTATTCAAACCGAAATCAAACCAAAACAGAATTGGCTCCATTAATAGCAGAAATGAAGAATTCAAAATAAAGAAATTGCCAGGGGGATATTAAATAATAATAAAAGAGACAATTCACCAAGAAGACATAATAATCTTAAATGTGCATGTACCTAAAAGTATAATTTCAAAATATCTAAAAAGCTGACAGAACTGAAAGGAGAAATAGCCATGATTATAGTTAGGGTCTTCAATGCCTCTATCAGTAATCAAAAGAACCACTAGAAGAAAATCATCAAGGGTATGGAACTGAACAGCACTATCAGACAATAGGATCCAGTTAACATTTATAAAAAATTTGACCTCACTACAGCAGAATACATATGGTTTTTTTATGAATACGTGGAATGTTCACCAGGAACAACCAAGTGCTGAGTTATGAAGCATGCCCTAAAATGTAAAATAACTTAAATTGTATAAATTATGTTCTCTGCACTCATTGGAATTACTCTAGAAATCAATACCAGAAACATAACAGGAAAACTTCCAAACAATGCAAATTAAGCAATATACTTCTAAATCATATGTAAGCCCGTGAGGATTTCTCAATAAAAATTTTAAAATATATAATTGAATGGAAATGGAAATAAATCATCTTAAAATCAATAGAATGCAGATAAATGAATGCTTTAAGGAAAATGTGTATCAGTAAATATTTGTGTTAGAAAAAAATGTATCTCAAAACCATAATCCAAGCTTCCCTCTCAGGAAACACGAAAAGGAGGCAGATGTTAGGAAATATGTCATAGTAAGGTCAGAAATCAATGCAAATGAAAACAGAAGAACAATAGAGAAAATTAATAAAAATCAAACACTGGTTCTTTCTTTTTTAAAAAGTTTATTTATTTTCTTTGAGAGAGAGAGAGCATGTGCGTGAGCTGGGGAAGGGCAGAGAGAGAGGTAGAGAGAGAATCCCAAGCAGTCTCTATGCTGTAGGTGCAGAGCCCGACGTGGTACTCAATCTTATAAAACTGAAATCATGACCTGAGCTGAAATCCAGAGTTAGACACTTAACCGACTGAGCCTCCCAGGTGCCCCAGACACTGGTTCTTTCAAAAGACAACATAAAAATGATAAACATCTAACATGACTGACAAGGGAAAGGCTGTGAGTAAACAAACAATATCAGAAAATAAAGGGGGGATTTTACCACAAACCCAAGAGACATTAAAAGGATTATAAAATAATATTATAAACCTCTCTTCAAACATAAATTTGATAACTCAGAAAGAAATGATCTAATTCCTTGAAAGCTACAAACTGTCTGAACTCTTCCAAGTTAAAATAGCCTGAAAAATACTTTAAATATTAAATAAATAGAATTCAAAATCACCTACTTGTATCATTTGAAGCAAAAAAAAAAATTGACAAAATTCAGCACTCACTCATCATAAAACCTTACAACATACTAAGAATAGAAAGGAACTTTCTCAGGGTGACTCTCTCAAGGTGGTGAAGAGGGTCTATTAAAAAAAAAATACCTTACAGTTCATATTAGACTTAATGGTGGAAGATGCTTTTCCATTAAGTTTGGGAATAAAGCAAGTATGTCCACCCTCATCACTTCTGTTTGACATAGTGCTGGGAGTCCTAGCCAGTGCAATAATACAGGAAAAAGAAATAAAAATCATGCACATTTTAAACAGTGAAATAAAATGTTCCTATTTGCAGATTACTGATTTTTTTTAAAGTAATACCAAGGAATCTAAGGGTAAAAAAAGAAAGCAAATAATCCTCCCAAATCCCTTAATAAGTTATCTTAGCAAGGTTTCAGGACACAAGCAAGATCACAGAATAAAATCATATTTTTACATACTAGCAATAAATAATTGGAACCCGAAATTAAAAAAAAACACAGTACATTTACAATAGCTGAAAAATGCAAAAGGCTAATGGAAGAAATCAAAGATTTAAAGAAATAGAAGTAGTATATCCATATATCAAAAGAATCAACACAGTAAAGATAGCAATTCTCTTCAAAGTGATCTGCAAGTTTAACAAATCTATAAAAATCTCCACTGGCTGTTTTATCGATACACATAACCTGATTCTAAAATTTATATGTAAAAACAAAGGAACTAGAATAGCTAAAACTTTGGATAAAGAAGATGTGTGTGTGTGCGTGCGTGTGTGTGTGTGTGTGTGTGTGTGTGTATACATACATACATATACACGAAATGGAATATTAACCATCAAAAAGAATGAAGTCTTTTCATTTGCAATGATGTGGATGGAGCTAGAGTATATTATGCTAAGTGAAATAAGTCAGAGAAAGACAAATACTAGATGATTTCACTAATATATGGTATTTCAGAAATAAAACAGATGAACATAGGGGGAAAAAGAGAGAGAGGCAAACCAGGAAATAGACTCTTAAGTATAGAGAACAAACTGAAGGTTGTTGGAGGGGAAGGAGCAGGGGATGGGCTAAATGTGTGATGGGCATTAAGGAGGGAACTTGTTTTGAGCACTGGGTGTTATATGTAAGTGATGAATTACTAAATTCTACTCCTAAAACCAGTATTACACTATATGTTAAGTAATTAGAATTTACATAAAAATTTGAAGAAAATAAAATAAAGTTCATATGGAAAAACAAAGGAACTAGAATAGCTAAAACAATTTTTAAAAAGGTTAATAGAGTTGTAGGAATTATACCACTGGATGGTAAGGCTAAATGTATAACTACATTAATCAAGACTGTAGTATTGACAGAGGGATAGACACATAGATAAATTGAACAAAATACAGTCTGGGAATAGAACCATACCGTAATAGCCAACTGATTTTGGTAACATAGCAAAAGCAGTTCAGTAAAGAAGTGGTTGTTTATTCAACAAATGATGTTAGAACAATTAGACTTCTATAGGATTAAAAAAAAAAAAGTGAACTTTGGCCTAAACCTCATACCTTATTCAAAAATTATTTAAAATGGGTCATAGTTCTAAATATAAAACTTAGACAAAACACAGGAGACTATCTTGCTGACCTAGAAGACCTGTCCCCCAAATCAGGATATATAAGAACAATAATGGATAAATTGAACTTGATCAAAATTTAAAAGTTTGGTCTGGGAATGGCATTGCTAAGGGAATAAGACAAGCCACAGTCTAGAAGAAAATATTTGCAAGTCACATATCCAACAAAGGATTTGTACAGGCAAAAACTCCTTAAACTCAACATTAAGCAAGAAAAAGTCAAATTTTTAAAAAAGGCATAGAATTTGAACACAAGCATCACCAAAGAGGCAAATAAGCAGATTAAAAGATAGATGTTCAACATCCACTGCGTGTTACATGTAAGTGATGAATCACTAAATTCTACTCCTGAAACTAGTATTACACTATATGTTAACTAATTGGAATTTAAATAAAAATTTGAAAAAAGGTATCCAACATCATTAACCTTTAGGTAAATGTAAATTAGTGGGAATGTAAAATGTTGCAGGCTCGCTGGAAAACAAACTAGCAGTTTTCCATTAAATTAAACATGTATATGATTCACCAGGCTCTTCCTGAGTACTTACCCTAGAGAAATGAAAACTGTTCATAGCAGCTTCATCTGTAATAGGTACAAAACTGGAAACAACCCAAATATCCTTCAACAGGTGAATGGATAAATAGACTGTGATATACACTCATACAGTAGAATACAACTCAGCAATAAAAAGGAATAGATTATTGATACAAGCAACAACTTGGATGGGCATCAAGGGCATGTTGCTGAGTGAAAAATAGCAATATTCAAAGGTTACTGAATAAATCAATTTACATAAACTTCTCAAAATGATAAAATTATGTAATGGAGAAAAAAAGTCAGTGGTTTCCAGCCCTAGGGTTGCGGGGAGGGCATGATTATAAACAGGCATACCAGGGCATTTCTTTGGAGTTTTGGAACAGTCTGTATTGTGACTGTGATCATGGTTAGAAAAATTTACACATATGGCAAAATTTCCTAAACTATACACCAAACAAAACAAAACAACAAAACAATGCAATAACCACAAAATCACTCATTTCATGTTAAAACTGGTTAAATGCAAATTAGATTTTAGATTAGTCAATATTGTACTGATAACACTTCCCAATTTCTGATAATTTTACTATCATTACATAACTTGATATATTCAGAGGAATAAGAGAGATAGTCCACAGGAACTCTCTGTATTATGTTTGCAATTCCTATATGAGTCTAAAATAATTTCAAAATAAAGGGCTTAAAGACTTCTGGTTTCAGCTCCAACATATAAAGAGCTTAGAAGTCATCACTTCTGTCATATTTACGATAAGAAATAGCTGGAAAAATGGAAAATCAACAACTTTCCAACAGGGAACTGAGGTCACAGAGGTCACAGGACAGCCACATTCATAGAGATACAGTGAAATGCTTACCTAGAACAGAAGCTGCTACAAGCTATACAGGTAGAACCAATTACTTCACTAGTAATGTTGACAAATAGCTGGAGGCTGAATGCCCACTAGTGTGAGATTACAAAACTCCCGGAGGCTGCAATCATAAAGGGGTCTCCAAATTTACAGGCTTTCCCTCCAGGCACTACACCAAATGGGCACAGTGAGGATCCCAGAAAATCAGCTAGTGGCTCTGGCAGGGAGAGGGGAGGAACAACCACAGCCTTTCTGTCTCAACAAAGGAAAACAAAACAAAACAAAACATAATCAGCAAGAGATAGGTCTCCAAAGAAATAGACTGGGAATGATGCACCCAGGTAAGGAAGTGGAGGGGGCTAGGGTGCTATATTCCTGGAAGAGGGACAGAAATATTTGTGATGGCTACACTCCCTTGAAACAGGCAAACTAAAATACTTTGATTTAATCAGAAGATTATAGAACAATTCTCTTAACCACCCCCTCCCCCCAGTACTACCACAGCAACATATACCTCCAGTATACTAACAATGGATTACAGCTGAAAGAGGTGAAAAACACAGATGCTCCCTGAGGACCAATGCAAAGAGAAGCCCTAAAGCAAAGACAGGAGACAGAAATTAGACACTACAGGTATTATAGCTGCAATAAACATTAAATATAGGCCAACTCCTAGCCATGTTAATATACATACTTGTACTAAAAGCATACTGCCTTCAGTACCTACATATCTGTCTTTCAAAAACAATTATAAGACATACAATAAAGCAAGAAAGAACGTAGTCTGAAAAGACAAAGCATCAGAACCAGACAGACCTGATACAGATTTTGAAATTATTAGACAAGGAGTTTAAAGAAACATGATTAGTATTTTAAGGGTTCTAATTGGACAAATAGGCAACATGCAAGGGCAAATAAGGTAGTTTCATCAGAGAGATGGAATCTATAAGTAAGAACCAAAACTAAATGCTAGAGAGGCACCTAGTGACTCAGTCAGTTGAACATCTGACTTGATTTTGGCTCAGGTCATGATCTCACAGTTGTGGGATCAAGCCCTGCATCGGGCTCCACACTGGGCAGGGAGCCTGATTGAGATTCTCTCCCTCTCTCTCTCTGTCTCTCTCTCTCAAAAAATAAAATAATAAAATAAATAAATGCTAAAAATAAAAAATACAGCAAGAGAAATGAAAAGTGCCTTTAACAGGCTCATAGGAGATGTGACACAGTTATGGAAACAATCAGTAAACCTGAAGATAGGTGGAAAGCAACCTCCCCAAGTGAATCAAAAAAAGAAGCAAAGAACAAAAATTAACAAAAGACCCAAGAACTATGGGACATTATCAAAACGTGTAATATATAAATCATTGTAATACTAAAAGAAGAAAGAATGAGGGTAGAAAATATATTTGAAGAAATAAATCAACAACTTTCTAACATTAGGGACAGACAGCAAATCATAGATCCAAGCAGCTCAGAGAACACCAAGATAAATACTAAAACACCTAAGCATATCATATTTAGACTGCAGAAAACCAAAGACAAGAATAAAATTGTGAAGAAAGCCAGAGGGGTCAAAAACAGCTTCCAATAGAAGAAGAAAAATAAAAATTATAGCAAACTTCTCATCAGAAACATGGAAACAAGAAAGGAGTGAAATGAAATCCTTTAAGTATTGAAAGAAGAATGCTAATCTAGAATTCTACATCCAACAAAATAATCCTTTAAAGGTGATAGAGAAATAAAAAATTTCTCAGAAAAAAAATGAGTCAATTCATTGTCTCAACAATTAAATTGTTTCTATGTAAGAAATGGTAAAAAAAATTCATTATGCAGAAGGAACATGATATAGGGCAGAAACTTGAATGCCCATAAAAAAAAAAGGAAAATCATCAGAGAAGGAATAAATGGAGGTAAAATAAAAACTGTAACTTTTCTCAGTTCTAATTTTTAAAGAATGCTTGTTTTAAGCAATAATAGTAACAATGGATTAGATGATTAGAGCATATGAATAAGTGAAATGAATGAGAGCAGTGTCACAAAAGACAAGGAATTGGAAATACTCTGTTATAAGGAATCTGCACTACATGTGAAACAGTATAGTGCTTTCTGAAGTGTACTAAGATTATTTTAAAATGTATGTTATAAACCCTAAGAAAACTGTTGAGAATGCTTAAAAAGAGTAAAAATGATATGAGAGAAGAGATCAAAGGGAATCATATAAAATGCTCAATTAATACCAGAGAGCACAAAAAAAGTGACAAAAAAGAACAAATGCACCAGATGGAAAAAAGTTACACAAGTAGTAGAGTTTAGTACAACTATATCGATAATTGCTTTAAATGTAAATACCAGTTAAAAGCAGAATTTGTCAGATTGAATAAAAAATTTCAAAAAGACTCAACTATATGCTGTCTACAAGAAACCGATTTTGTGTATCAAGATTCCTGACAGTTTAAAAGTGAAAGAATGATGGATTTGGGGGCAGTGAAACTCTTCTGTATGACATTATAATGGTGGATACCTGATATTATGCATCTGTCAAAATCTATAGGGGTCCTTCCATACAATAGAGAAAATGGATGTTAATATAAACTATGGACTTTAATTAATAATAATGTATTAATATTAGCTCATTAATCGTAAAAAATGTACCACACTATTGCAATATGTCAATAATGGGCAAATCTGTGGGTATGTACTAGGGTGGGAGCATATGGGAACTAGAACTTTAGGCTCAATTTTTCTGCAAACCTAAAACTACTCTAAAAAATAAAGTCTATTTAAAAAAAATCAAATAAAATCCATATATATGGTGGATGTTTAACAAGCTAACTGTAATTGAACTAAATCTGTACTGTAATTGAACTAAAGCACTGTTGAATCCACTGCTAATTCTTTAATGTGTCTTATTTTTTTGCACGTTAATTCCCATATTCTGGCTATTGCCCACAACCCAACTCAGCAACTCTAGGCTGTCTGCCAACACACACTCCTGTTCAACTTCCAGGGGTTACCTTAAAACATCCAAGATCAGGCCAGTCACTTGGTGATGGTGGGTAACATCTAGTCAGTGTTCCATAATGGTGTCTTTTTAAAGGAAGTATCTGATGGCCTCTTCACTTCGAGCAATGGTCGCCTGCAGAAAATGAAAGAGTCCTTAGATGATGTGATGGATTAACTTGTTAGCAACATACCTCTTAACCATCTGGTAGATTTCCTTTATCCTTAGCTGACCAAGTCTCAGAATGCTCAGAATCAAAGTGCGGGGAAGGACAGGACCAGCTGTGAAGCCTAGCAACCTAAGCACAAAACGCATTAAACTTGTCCCTTTCATTAGTGCATAGTGCAGACCAGCAGATGACACCTTCTGTTATATTGAAATGAACCTGCTAGGCAAATCTGAATTGAGGAAGCAGGTAGCTATAATATGTGACCTCAACTGTGCTCATTTTCAGGTGAATAAAGAATTTTAAAGTGTCTGCCATTAACAGATAAATTCTGTTGTTTACTTGGCTGATAAGAAAAGAAAGGCAGACTTGTTAGACCGTAGCCAGAAGTCACTAAAATTCAAGTACATGTATAGTCTCATTCTGTAGCCATTGTGTTAATGTATGATTTTTTAAAATAGAAACACATTCATGAGAGCTGCCTATGAACTAGTGTCTAGTCTGATTTTGTCTAAGCAGATCTCCTCACTCGTTTGTCTTATGATACATCTTGTATAACTTTATTTTAGTTTCTCATATCTCATATAGGAATGTCACCTTTGAATTTAATAGAATTCATTTCAGAGTAGGTCAGGTAAAGGATGGAGACAGATATACCGTAGTAATGATGGGGTTTTGGAGTGATGGGGGGTGGGGGATTCAGAGCTGACACCCAAGAAAGAATTCTTGAACACGTCTTTGGTGCAAAAAGGTGATTTTATTAAAACACGGGGACAGGACCCATGGGCAGAAAGAGCTGCACTGGGGTTGTGAAGAGTGACTAGTTATATACTATGGAGTTAGGAGAGATACAACCAAAAGGGAGACCTCCAAAAGGACTTTGATATGCTTAAGAAGACTCTTAAGATACCTGAGGCCTTGCTATTGTCAAGCTAAGGTTGTTTTTCCTCTAGTAAGGCATTAACATTAGGACTGGCAAGGGGTTCCTGGAGAAATGTTGTACTCTATTTGCCTCAAGTATTTGTCAATGGCTGCAGGTTATAAGGAAATTTAATGTTACCTGCCATTTCCTTCTTGCCTTTGTTCCTGGCATCACAATGGAGGGGAGGGTGATGTTGGCATTCTAGGAAACTGAGTCTATAGGTTTCTGGAGATTAGGCCATTGATAAGATTGCCTTTATCTTATAATTTACTAAGACATTTGTAAACTGATGGAGACTCCTGTAGTGCCTGACTGTGATCTCTATCAGTTAGCCATTTATTTTCTTTCCTTTCCTTTGTTCTTGGGCAGCCAGGAGTGCCTGAGGAATATCAGACATATCCCATGGGGTAAGGGGTGGGGTGCTAGGTTGTGCTTGGCCCTCAGCTTGCCCTGTGGTCCCTCATCAGTAACACTAGTCAAAAAATGCTAAAGTAGCTATACAAATTTCAGTCAAAGCAGATTTCAGAGCAAGGAATAGTATCAGGGATGAGGAGACACATTATGTAATGATAAAAGGATCAAATATCCAAGAAAGTATTACAATCCTAAACATGTATGCACCTAACAAAGGAGCCTCACAATATACGAGGCAAAAACTGAATTAAAGGAGAAATATGTAATCACAGTTGACAGACATCACTACTCCTCTAGCAGTAATTGATAGATGAAGCAGTCAGAAAATCAGTAAAGATATAGATGGCATGAGCAATACTAACAACTTAACATAATTGAGATGATAAAGTATTTCATCTAACAACAGCAGAATACACATTCTTCTCAACCTCACATGTTACATTCACCAAGATAGACCACACTTTAACCCATATTTTCATCCATAAAACACTATTAAACAAATCTTAACACTTTTAAAAGAATGGAAATCAAACAAAATATATTATAAGGTCACAACAGGATTACATTAGAAATCAATAACAGAAAGGTAGGTGGAAAGTTCCCAAATATTTGCAAATTTAAACCACTTCTAGATAACACATGAGTCAAAGAAGAAATGTCAAGAGAAATTTCAAGATATTTTGAAATAAATGAAAATGCAAATTACCAAAATTTTTAGGTCGTTACTAAACTAGTGTTTACACAGAGATTTAGAGGATTAAATTCATGTACTGGGGAAAAAAAAAGGAAAGCTCTAAAGTAAATTACCTAAGTTTCTCCCTCAGAAGACTAGAGAAAAAAGAGCAAATTATACCTACACTGAGTAGAAGAAAGGGAATAATAATAATAATAAATAGACCACAGGAGCACCTGGGTGGCTCAGTTGATTAAGCATCAGACTTTTGATTGTGGCTCAGGTCATGATCTCATGATCTCATGGTTGATGAGTTGGAGCCCCGGGTAGGACTCTGTGCTAACAGTGCAGAGCCTGCTTGGGATTCTTACTCTCTCTCTGCCCCTCCCCCACTCTTTCTCTCTTTCTCTCTCTTTCTCTCAAAATAAAGAATTAAACTGAAAAAAATGTAAATATACCATAAATAAATAAAGTTTAAAACAGGAGAACAACAGAGAAAATCAATACAATCCTCAATGACATCAGTAAACTTGGTAAGTCTCTAGCTAGAATAACGAAGAAAGAAAAAAATAGAGAAGATCTAAACTACCAATATCACGAATGAAAGAGGGGTCACCAGTACTGATTCCAGAGACATTGAAAGGATAAAAATGGACTAGTATAAACAACTCTATCTGTACAAATTTGAGAACAGATCAAATGGATCAATTCCTTGAAAGTCACAAAATAACAAATTCATTTAAGTTGAAACAGATAATGTGAAGAGCCTTATATCTATTAAAGAAATTCAAATAATAGTTTTAAAGTCTTCCCAAAAAAGGAATGACTAGGCCCACATAGTTACACTGGTGAATTACATCAAACATTTAAGGAAAAAATAATAAAAATAATCTATAATTTTTTTTCAGAAAATAGAAGAGAGAAGGAAGTATTCCCAGTTCTTTTTGTGAGACTAACAGCATTCTAAGCCCAAAACCAGATAAATACATTACTAGAAAAGAGAAGCACAGACAGATATCTCTCATGAACATAGACAAGGAAAAATCCTTAACAGAATAATAGCAAATAGAATCCAGCAGTATGTAAAAAGAATAATACATCATTAACAAGAGGGACTCATTTCCAAAATTTAATCCTAATTCAACATTTGTAAATCAATTAGTGTATTTCATCATATAACATACTGAATAAGAAAATAAATGTGATCATATAAGTAGATGTAAAAAAATAATTTGAAAATTTTAATATCCATTTATGACAAAAACTTTATTTTTTATGTTTATTTATTTGTTTTGAGAAAGAGAGAGAGCAGAAGAGGGAGAGAGGAAGAGAGAGAGAGAGGATCCCAAGCAGGCTCCATGCTGTCAGCACAGAGCCTGATGTAGGGCTTAATCTCACACACTGTGAGATTATGACCTGAGCTATATCAAGAGTCAGACCTTTAACGGACTAAGTCACCCAGGCGCCACTATGATAAAAACTTTAAAAACTAGGATTAGAAGGGAACTTCCTTAACCTGATAAAGGGTATGTAAGAAAACCTATAGCTAACATTATGGCTAATGATCTGAGAGTGAATGCTTTCACCCTAAGATTGAAAATGAAACAAGGATATCTTCTCATTACTCCTATTCAACATCATAATGCAAGTCATATTTAGTGCAAGACAAGCAATAACAAATAAACAAAATGTATACATATAGGAAAGAGATAAATAAAACTTTTAATTTTTGCAGAAAATGATTGTTTATGTAAAAAGAACCTACAAAGAAAACTTCCTGGAACTAATAACCAAGTATAATTCTTGACTATATACCAGCAATAAACAATTGAAATTAGAAATTTAAAAAGCAAAAACATTTACAGTTACACAAAAATGAAATGCTTAGATAAATGTAACAAAATATATACCAGATCCATTTGCAGAAAACTGTAAAACACTTATCAAAGAGGATATAAATAAATGGAAAAATTATTCCCTGTTCATGAATTGGTAGATTCACCATTGTTTTTTTTAATTTTTTAATATTTATTTATTTTGGGGAGAGGGAGAGAGAGAGAGAGAGAGAGAGAGAGAGAGAGAGAGACAGCATGAGCGGGGGAGGGGCAGAGAGAGGAGATACAGAATCCGAAGCAGGTTCCAGGCTCTGAGCTGTCAGCACAGAGCCCGATGCGGGGCTCGAGCTCACAAACCGCCAGATCATGACCTGAGCTGAAGTCAGAAGCTTAACTGACTGAGCCACCCACGCGCCCTGGTAGACTCACTATTATTAAGATGTCAATTACTTCTGCCCATGTCTTCCTTTGATTATTTGTTTTTCAGGTGTTAAGTTTGGTAAGTTCTTTATAGATTTTTCCAAAGAAGGGGCATCCAGATAGCCAACAGACACATGAAAAGATTTTCAACACCCCTCATCATCAGGGAAATATAAATCAAAACCACATTGAGATACGACCTCACACCAGTTAGAATGGCTAAAATTAGCAACCCAGGAAACAACAGATGTTGGTGAGATGTGGAGAAACGGGAACCCTCTTGTACTGTTGGTGGTAATGCAAACTGGTGCAGCTACTCTGGAAAACAGTGTGGACGTTCCTCAAAAAAAATTAATAGCAATATTCATTGCTATTATCAATATTAGCAATAGCACTCCTAGGAATTTATCGAAAGGATACAGGAGTGCTGATTCATAGGGGCACATGTACCCCAATGTTTGTAGCAGTGCTTTCAATAATAGCCACATTATGGAAAGAGCCCAAATGTCCATCAACTGATGAATGGATAAAGAAGATGTGGTTTATATATACAATGGAGTACTACTTGACAATGAGAAAGAATGAAATCCTACCATTTGCAACAACGTGGATGGAACTGGAAGGATATTATGTTCAGTGAAATAAGTCAGTCAGAGAAAGACAGATATCATATGTCTTCACTCATATGTGGAACTTGAGAAACTTAACAGAAAACCATGGGGGAAGGGAAGGGGAAAAATAGTTTCAAACAGAGAGAAGGGAAACCATAAGAGACTCTTAAATACAGAGAACAAACTGAGGGTTGATGTGGGATAGGATAGGGGGAGGGGAAATGGGTGATGGGCATTGAGAAGGGCACTTGTTGGGATGAGCACTGGATGTTGTATGTAAGCAATGAATCACGGGAATCTACCCCTGAAACCAAGAGCACACTGTATACACTGTATGTTAGCTAACTTGACAATAAATTATATCTAAAACAATGATGTCAATTATTTCTAACTTGATCTATAGATTTAATGCAAATCCCAGTCAATATCTTAGCAACTCTTTGTAGATATCAACAAACTTATTCTAACATTTATATGGAGTGTCAAAGGTCCTAGAATAGCCAACACAATATTGAAAAAGAAGAACAAAGTTTGAAGACTCACACTACCCTATTTCAAGACTCAATATAAAGTTGTAACAATCAAGACAGCATAGTGTTGCTGAAAAAATAGCCAAACAGATCATGGAACAAAGAATGGAGAGCCCCAAAATAGACCCACACAAATATATAGTCAACTAAATTTTGACAAAGGTGAAAAGGCAAATAAATGAAAACTAATATTTTTTGAGCAAATAGTGCTAGAACAATTGGATGTCTATATGGGAGAAAAATGAACTTAGATACTTAGACACAAACCTCACGCCTTACACAAAAGTTATCTCAAAATATATTATAGATCTAAATGTAAAATGCAAAACTGTGCAACTTCTGGAGGAAAACACAGGAGAAAATCTGTGACTTTGAGTGTAATGATTAGTTTTAGACACAGTGCCAAAAGCACAATCGATAAAAGAAAAACGATAAGTTGGACTTTGTTAGAAAGTTTTGCTCTGTGAAAGACCCTGTTAAGAGAGTGAAAAAACAAGGTGTGAATATTTGTCTATCACATATCTAATAAATGACTTGTATCTGAATGTACAAAGAATTTGTAAAACTCAACAATAATAAAACAAGCAACCAGTAGTTGTTTGAATGGTGTCTGTAAAAAGATATGTCTGGGGGGCCTGGTGGCTCAGGTTGTTAGCATCTGACTCTTGATTCCAGCTCAGGTCATGATCTCATGGCCAGTGAGTTCAAGCCCCACATTGGGCTCTGAGCTGACACTGCAAAGCCTGCTTGGGATTCTCTCCCTACTCTCTCTGCCCCTCCCCAACTATCTCAAAAATAAATAAATAAACTTTAAAAAATTATAATAATAAAAAAAAGTTAAAAAGATAGGTCTGTTTCCTAATCCTTGAAACTTGTGAATGTGATCTTATTTGGAAAAAGTCTTTGCAGATGTAATTAAGTGAAGGATATTAACATGTGATCATCCTGAATTTAGGGTGAGCCGTGTTTCCAAAGACAGGTCTTAAAATAAAAAAAATAAAAAAAATAAGAAAAAAAAACAGAGGGAAAATTGAGACAGAAGCATTTAGAGGGGAAGGCCATGTGAAGACAGGTTTGGAGTCAGAGACTGAAGCTATGCATTCACAAGCCAAGGAACACCAAAGAACACCATTAAGCGAGCATAAATTTGGATCTCTCACACAGTGATGTTGAAAAGGAAAAATGGTGCAGCCATTTTGGAAACAATGGCATTTTTTTTATAAACATTGTCTTGTTATATGATCCAGAAATTGTGCTCCTAGATATTTTTCCAACTGACTTGAAAACATCTCAACACAAATAACTGCACATAAATGCTTATAGTGGCATTATTCATAATCACCAAAAACCAAGATGTCTTTTTTAAAATTTTTTTAACGTTTATTATTGAGAGACAGAGAGAGACAGAGCACAAGAATGGAAGGGACAGAGAGAGAGGGAAACACAGAATCTGAAGCAGGCTCCAGGCTCTGAGCTGTCAGCACAGAGCCTGACGCAGGGCTTGAACTCACAAACCACGAGATCATGACCTGAGTCGAAGTTGGACGCTTAACCGACTGAGTCACCCAGGCGCCCCTACCAAGACGTCTTTAATAGGTGAGTGAACAATCTGTGGTACATACAAACAATGGAATACTATTCAACAATAAAAAGTAATAAATTATCGATTTATGATATAACCTGGATGACTCTTTTTTTAATTTGTTTAAAAAATTGTATTTATTTTTGAGAGGGAGAGAGAGAGTGTGTGAGTGGGGGAGACACACACACACACACACACACACACACACGGAATCTGAAGCAGGCTCCAGGCTCTGAGCCATCAGCACAGAACCTGATGTGGGGCTCAAACCAGCAAACTGTGAGATCGTGACCTGAGCTGAAGTCAGAAGCTTAACCAACTGAGCGACTCGGGTGTCCCTAACATGGATGACTCTTAAATCCATGTTGCTAAGCAAAAGAAGCCAGTCCACAAATGTTACATACTGTTTGGTTCCATTTATATGGCATGATAGAAAAGACACAACTAAAGAGACGACAGCTTTGTTCGTTGGTTTTTCTTTTTGTTTTTGTTTTGCAGGGGGGGAGGGAGTGGTTGAATAATTGGAGCACAGGGGATTTTTTAGGATGGTGAAACTATCCTCTATAATACTCTAATAACACTATGCATTTTTCAAACCTCATAGAACATGAGATCACAAAGAGTGAACCTTAATGTATGCAAATGAAAATCAGTTCAGAGACCTGGGTGTCCCAGGATGATATGCAGACTGTGACCAAATAATTCTAGCGGTATTACAAATGTGTGAAATAATATCAGTGAAGAGGATGAAGGAAAAGAGGTGCTGACCTAAGTGACTTTGAAAATGAGTGGATAATTTATGACTAAAGAAAAAGGAACTGTATTCCAGTTAGTAAAGTTTCTCAGAAAGGTATGGGCTAATAATCTGAAATCAATATACATGTTTACTGGGATTGAATAAATAAGTATATGAATGGTGGATAGTTGGAGCCAATTTTCTCATGGAGATAAGCAAAGGGGGAAGGCTGGAATGAATAATGTGATGCAAGGTTAGAGTTAGAGAAATCAGTATGACTCATGTTTAGTTTGGTATAGATACAGATGGAGAAATATAGAAATTATAGATACATGTGCATACATGGGGTAGTATACAGACATTTTCCTAGCTTTGTCTTCTAAGGGGGCTTATTAGATTCTACTAAGATTCTAGTAGTAATGGAATAATTTAAGCAGGAAAATAAATAACCTAATACTGGGTTATGACCTAAGTATAAAATAAATATCCATGAACCCATACTGCTGTACATAACTGACTGAATCAATAAATAAGTCAGGGATAATCGAGTACTGTATTGAAAGAAGGGGGGAAGAGTAACTTTACAGGAGAGAAACTTGACAAATACTACCTTAGGTAGCTGATCAAGGTGATATCATCAGTTACATCATGTTTATAATATGTGCCCTTGATGGAATGCAATGAAAATAGCCCCTTAAGTCCTGAGAATTTACTCCCAAGAGGAAATTTCCCCCAAGAACCCATAGTGCCAGTCTAATCATGAAAAAAACACCAAACACATCCCAGTTGAGGGACACTATTAAATACCTTCCCCAAACTGTCAAGGTCATAAAAAATAAGGAAAGTGAGAATCTGTCACGACCTAGAAGGGCCTAGGAGAAATGATGCTCAAATGCAATGTGATATCATGGATAGGATCTTCGGCCAGAGAAAGGATGTTAGGGAAAAAATAAAGGAAATCTGAAAGAAGTATAGACTTTAATTAATCATAATGTGTAGATGGTGGTTCATTATCTGTGCCAAATGTATCATGTTAATATATGATATTTACAATAGGGGAGAGTGAGTGCTAGGTGTAAGGGAACTCTCTATACCATCTTAGCAACTTTTCTGTAAATATAGAACTATTTTAATTTGTAAGCTTATTTTATTTTATTTTTTGCAAGCTTATTTTAAAATAAATGATTTTAAATAAACATGAACACTGTAATTTTGATGTACTTACCTAGGGTCTATCAGTGTCCAATTCTCCCATTCAGCCACCCTGTCTGGGGCCTACCAGTACTGACCACAGGGATGGGGCTCTGTGGAGATCCCTCTGTTCTGCTGTGGGTGGTTCCCTTAGACTTCACTTGAAGTTCTTGCCTTCACTTTTGTTAGGGCCTGAGCACCTTCCCTCTGCTGGCCTGAGGTCAGTACCCTGGTCTGATACTCTCAGCAGCCAGAACCCACAGGGAAAATTTAGCAGGGTGAAATCAGATAGTCCCTGCCTGGGTCTACTGGGGCTGAAAGCCCTTGGTACTCTGTGGGATACCCTTTAATCTGGGGTGGGTGGTCCCCTCAAGCATCACTCAGGGTCTTTACCTTACCTCCTGGCAGGGCCTGGGCTCCTCTTCCATCTGCTGACTGGACTTCTCCGCACTCATAACAAAATCTTCACTACTCTGAGACACCAGAGGCACAGGTACAGGGAAGTCAATTACTGAGATCCCTGCATAGGGCCTGCCGGGCTGACAGCAGGGTTGGGGTTCTAAGCTGGTCCCTCTGGTTTGCAGGAAGAAATATCCTCAGTCCTCAGTCAGATTTCTAAACTTGACTTGTAGATGGACCGGGGACTCACCCTTCTGCTGAGTTGGCCAGCCTTAGATCAAAGCCAAATCCCCACCCCCTCCTATATTTCCACCCCAAATCCCAATCTCAAGAGGATGCAGTGAAATAGTGCCTGCACTTAACAACCATGCCCGGTGCTCCCAAGGCAGACAGCCAGCAGAGGCAAGGCTCTACGTGAGGCAATCTGTTCTCTGGTAGACAATTCCTCTAGGCTTTCCTCCTGCTTCTCACCGTCACTTCTGTTCAGGTCTGAGACGCTTCTGCTGGCCTGAGATTGACACTCTGGTCCAATGACATCACCTTTCATTCAAAAAGTAATAGTATTTGCTGCAGACCATGTGAAAATGTTGAGTATAGCTGATAGAATTTTATTTTTTTTAATTCAATCAAGCCAGAGTTACTACAATTATAAAGAGCTTTGAACACCACATCATCGTCACCTCCAGTCAATTTAACAAGGAACTGCACTATCTAAAATGATTCTCTCCTTCCATTCTGTAAAAGGTTTACACGCCTGGGGTCAGCCTTCTACCCCAGCAGGTATATGGTGGCAACCTACACCAGCAAATAGAGCCATAGGACATTTATGCTATGGCTGCGAAGAACTCAGGAAACAGAGGAGGTGGTCTAAGTTGAGTTAGCATCTAGATCATTTTTTAATGATCTAGCCCCAACTTTAGTGCTGGAAGGGCACTATACACAGAAGAAATAGCCTTCCCCAACAGGCATCAAGACAGCTCTTAGCCCTGGTACACTGGCAAGGTGCACAGAACCATGAAAGTAGTGAAGAGATATAGGCTTCCCAAAATTCATTAATATTATCACTGGGTGATGCATGGGAGCTCGCTATATTCTGCCTGAATATAGGCAAGGGGATATATGCACTGCGGGGGGGGGGGGATTCTAAAGTAGGGAGGGGTATCAGGCATGCTTCTGGTCCTTTATCCAATACATCTGCCCACTCAGATTGCTGTGCAACTTTAGACTGATAATAATGATTCATAGATATTCCAAGCCTTTTCCTAGAAGTTGTCTAGGACCCTCCAAGATTCCACATGCTCTCTCCTTCTGGTCCCTTTTCCCTTATATGCTGAGCTGTAAATTCACAACCCAGACTGCCCTCCTGGCCTGGGCTATCTGGGCTTCATTTAGTATGTGGTCTCTCTCACGGACTCTAGAAATTTCTTCGCTCTCCAGACCTCCTGATACTCCTCACTAGCTGACAGCATCCTATCTAGAATATTTCCTGAGACTCAGTCATTCTGATCAAATCCTTGCTTCTTACAGTAAATGGAAAAAAATCTTATTGACACAGAATTTTAAAACACTCCCCCATAGATATCCTGGTACTCAAGATACCTTGCAAATATCATGCTTGCTACCGATGAGGAATTAATTAATGAAGAATTCATTTTTGAACAGCATAATTCGAAAACATGGAAATACCAAATAAAATAACAGTGAGAATAAGTTTGGCACAAAAGATTGATCAGCATTTAAAATTGATCAATTTAAAATGCTTGTGAGAGTTCAGGATATTTACGTACATTACTATGTGAGAACATAAATTGGTACAGCTTTGTTGAAACAGAATATAGCAATACTCATACAAATTTGCAGTCACCACACTACTTCCACTTTAACCCAATGTTCACTTCTATGTCTTTCCTGTAAGAAAACATCCATGTTTACCTAATAATTTATATTTAATAATGTTGGTATCAGTTCTATTAGTTATAGCAACAAATGGGAAAAAAAAACACGTGTCCATCAGGATGAGAATGGTTAAATTACTTATGGTACATCTGCACTTTTTAGAATTCTTGGCAGTAGTTAAGAGTGAGGTGGACCTATATTGCTCTCACAGAAAGATCCTGCATTCATTTTGTTAGGGATAAGGGCAAGAGGCAAGACAATATGTGTATCATTATCCAAGTACATTAAAAAAAAAAACAAATTATATTTTTCTAGGACATCTATGTAAGAAAAAGCCCAGACTATATTTTAATATAATATATATATTTTAAAATTGTGGTTACTTCTGAGGAGGGCTGAATTTTGGGGTATGGAGTAAGGAATGAGATTTTTGATTTATGCATGTTTTTAGAATTTCTTTAGCATCAAGGATATGTGCCCTATTTCTTTTATAATTAGTATATTTAAGAAAGGCTCCCAACAGAAAAAGTGGCCGTGTATTATCCAGATGAAGTAACTGCTATCTGATGTAATGGAAGAAGCCTGAAATATGAATGAGTTAACACTGTGAAAGTTTCTTCCTCATGCACATAAAATCTGACAAAGGTAGGCAATACCTCTGCTGTCTGGTGACCCCAGGATCCAGGCTGCTCCCATCATGTGTCCCCACATCTCAGCAGAAGCTCTGCGTGTTTGCTGTTCATTTAATAGAAAGCATGGAGGTAGCTTACTGACTCAAATGTGTTGGTCTGCAGATGACAAACACTGCTTCTGTTCAGGGGCAAGGATAGTCACAAAACCTGTTCTAATACAAGTGCATTTGATGATATAGTATAGCTTATGAGCCCAGGAAAGAGGGAAAGACAGCTGTGAAAGAGCACTTACAGTCTCTCTATAAATAGTTACAGAGCAGGTTATCAGTAATGTACAACACTTAGAATTTGTATGACAAAAGCCCTCTTCCTTCTTGGAGAAGTTTCGGAGAAGGCCGGAATTGCCTTGCAACACTCCAAATTTTTCTAAGTGTTACTGTGTGACAGGTGTTCAAATATAGTAGCACACCCGTTTTCTAAAGAACACTGGAAATCTCAGCAGGGAGGCGTCACCTTTCCTCATGCTATAAGGACCTTCCTGTACTGACCTTTTCAATAACCTCTGTAATCTCAATACACTGACACTTTGCTTCTTCCTTTTGCTACATGGTCAAAAATCACAACTTTTGAGTTTCTGCTATGCACCACGTGATAAACACAACTGAAAACTTGCACACGTATCTTAGGGCACACTGAAAACCAGGATTTTTCCCTGCAGCAGATACAGACAAGAGTCAGGAAAATGGTGGTCAGTTAGCTTTTCTTTTCTTATCAAAGCTGGCACATCTTCTGGGAAGACCTTTTCTACTGAATAGTTGTTGACTGAATAATTGTTCCACTAAGATATCCATATCTTATCCCTGGAACCTGTGAATATGGTATGTTACACTTTGCAGATGTAATAAGGTTATGAAAATGACTTTAAAAATAAAGCTGTTACACTGGATTATCAGAGTGGGCCCAATCTAATGACATGAGGCCTTATAAGCAGAGAACTGTTTCTGGGTGGATACGAAAGAGATACGGCACATTTGGGGGAGGGGCAGTTAGATTCCAAGCGTAGAAGAACGCAAGGTTTTATTGCTGATTCAGAATATATGGGCTCAGGGGTACCTGGGTGGTTCAGTTGGTTGAGCATCCGACTCGTGATTTCAGCTCAGGTCATGATCCCAGAGTCCTAACATCGAGACCTGTGTCAGGCTCCATGCTGAGTTTGGAGCCTACTTAAGATTCTCTGTTCCTCTTCCCCTCTCTACCCTGCTCCCATGCTCTTCCTCTCTAAAATAAAAATAAATAAAGTTTTAAAAATAAAGTTTAAAAAATATATATGGGCTCAGATGCAAGGATTGGAGACAGGCCTGGAGAAACTATGTCAGCTCCAGCTGACAGTCAGCAGGAACACAGGGCCTCAGTCTTATTACCACAAAGAACTGGATTGTGCCAACTGCCTGAATGATCTTGGAAAGATACTCTTCCCAGAACTCATGATGAGAGACCTGCCAGCTGAAAGTTTGACTTGGGCCTTGTGAAACCCGGAGGAGGGAATTCAACAGAAGCAACTTGGATTTCTCACCCACAGACATGTGAGATAATAACCGTGTGCTGTTGTAATCTGCTAAATTTGTGGTAATTTGTTATGGCAGTTGTGGAATACTAGTCCAGCCTCTTGGAAGGAGTACAGGGTCTGTTAGAATTCAGCCTTTGCTGATGGTTGCTACACAGTGACTTCCCCCAATCCTTCCTCATCTACTGCTTAGGGAGGGAGGCTTTGGTTCTCATGACTTAGTTAAGCTCACTCATCAGTGTATGGATTCAGTGGCCAGTCTCCGATAAGTCACCAGATTTCTCATCTGCTTTATAAAATCTCCTCTCTTATTTCAGGGCTATCTTTCAAGAATCTGTAGATTCTGTGCCAAATCAGATTCTACCTCAGGAGCTGATTTGGAAAACACTTTTAAGAGTGTGCTGGCAGCTCCCAGATCAGATGAGCAAACATGAAACATCACTGCCAAAGTAAACGACCACATATACTGGGCTGTTGTTAGCAGAGGGGTTCCATGGTCAGGGATGACACAGACAGGAGTTGTCTGCAGTGAATCGGAATGCTCTAAGGCAGGGAAAAGAAAGGTGATTCTGGGTTGTTGTACCCTCTCCCCCCCCCCCCGCCCCAGAGCGGAGTGCAGTCTTATGAAAGGATTCAGGGGAGAACTGGACAGCAGGTCAGGATCCAGATTTGGACACCAGGGCACATTGGGGAAAGCCCAGGGCAAGAGTCATAACTGGGAGCGTGCTGGTTCTCATCCTGTGTACTAGCGCTGGGCAGAGTCAGCTTTAAAAGAACCCTGGGGCTAGGGGCAGGTGCACCTTATGCAAATGCAGCCCAGAGATACTCCCCACGTAATGTTTAATTCTCATTTCACCTTATTAATCCATCTGAATTTAATACATTGGCTGCATCTTGCTTCCTTTTACTTTCTGGGACACACTGAAGAGTAGGGAGCAGAGAAATGAAGTAAGAGACACAGGTCCACCTCAGGCAGGGAGAAGCCAAACAGTGTATGTTCTAGAAGAAATCAGATCAGGGCCCTTAGTCCCAGCCTTGTCACTTACAAGCCAGGTGAACTCAGGAAAATTTCAGTTACGTAAGCTTTCATCTGTGAACTGAGTTGTATAAGCAGTCCTCTTGTTTTTGGCTTACATATATCTTGTAAGTAGGAATGGTAGGATATATCTAACTTAAGGAAGACTCGGGCATAGTGTCTGGCATGTATTATATTTTGATAAATTTTAGTTATTACTGCTACTATCATTTTCACCCTAAAACCTACCACCTTCCCTTCTGAGATTTTTTTTTAGTCCAGGAAATTTCAGTGAATTCATAGCCCTCTAGGACATGGCACAAGAAAACAGCCAATATGATGCTAAGCAAGTTAAACTAAGTTGCTTGCTGTATAACTTTTTTGAGGCTATGTTATTTATTGTTGTTGTGGGAAAATCTTGCTCAGTTTTATGCATATCAAACCTCCTGGAATTTGTATTAAAATCTGTTTCCATCTCTCCCTTCCCTCTGGACTTCCATCTGAAACACTTTTATTTGCAATTATTTCACCCCGATCACAAATATAATTCTAGCTTAGAGTTTACCAAATTACATTTCAGATAACTTAATTAAAATGCCCATTTAGGGCACCTGGGTGGATCAGTAGTTAAGCATCTGACTTCGACTCAGGTCATGATCTCACAGTTCGTGAGTTTGAGTCCCTCATAGGGTGAGCTCGTGCCCTGCTTTGTGAGCACAAACCCCGCTTCAGGTGAGCACGAGCCCCAAATCTGGTGAGCATGAGCCCTGCTGCTCTCTCTCTCTCTGTCTCTGTCTCTCTCTGTCTCTGTCTCTGTCTCTCTCTCCCTCCCTCCCTCTCTCTCTCTGCCCCTTGCTCACTTGTGTCCTCTCTCTCTCTCCCCAAAAAAAAAAAAAATGCTCATTTAGTGGATGGGCTTTGCCTCTTCCATCCCAGGGCAAAGATCGCCAGCACAGCAACTTCTGAGCATTCTACCTCCTGTGAGTATCACAGCCACTCTTTTAATATGACATACACAAATTGCCTATTCTGTGCACTGTGTTCTTCTGCACAGGGACAAGACCATAGCACCTCTTCTATTCCTGGCCCAGGTGAAGATTTCTCTCTGCTTTATCTATGATCTTTAAGTATTAAAAACGCTTTTCTATTCCAGGCTTCGGTCTCATTGTGAGACACATCATTTGAGGTTTTGGACCCTGCTCAGCACTCAGACAAACTCGTCTGACCCACCACGCAGCTTAGTTCAAAGTACCTCACCCTGAAGGACTTTCAGTTTCCCAGGGTCTCAAACCCCCTTGCCACAGGGCTTTTACACCTGACTGCTCACACCTAAAACCTCCGTGTCCTCACACCATCTTTTGATTTGTGTTTTTTGTCATAGGGAATATCTTACAATATTCCTTGTATCATAGCTGCTCTGAGACTACAGAATTCTGTGGGCAGGGATAGTTTTTGTTCATGTTAGCATTTCCAGTACTAACATGGAGCTTTGCAAAGAGTAGATGCTCAATTATTGTTGGAGAAAAGAAAATGGGCCACTGAGAAACAGGTACCATTTATTACAACATAGGGCACCTAGATGGCTCAGTAGGTTAAGCGTCTGACTTTGACTCAGGTCATGATCTTGCAGTTCATGGATTTGAGCCCCACGTCAGGCTCTATGCTGACAGCTCAGGGCCTGGAGCCTGCTTCGGATTCCGTCTCCCTCTCTCTGCCCCTCCCCCCTCACATTCTGTCTCTCTCTCTCAAAAGTAAATACATATTTAAAAAATTTAAAGAATTTATTGCAATATAATTATTTATCCTTCATTCTTGAATAAACTAAATATATCCAGTTGTGTGTATATCTGTGTGTGTGTGTATATATATGTATGTATATAGTTACAAAACAAGACTAAAAGTGATAAATGAAACTAAGAATTTATCATTTTTTATCTATCTCTCCATTTCTGGACCCCAAGTATTACACTACTGAGTTTTTCACACTTCCAAGGAAATGCCTCATCTACTGCCACGTTATCTTGTTCCAGATTACTAAATAAGATGGAAGTTTTCCAATTTTACAAAATAATAAAATTCTTACTCTTGAGTCTCATCCACACCAATAAATATTTGAGCAATATCATTCATAAATTTGGATTATGAAGCTACTTAAGCCTTCTATTAAAAGGAACAATATTTTAAAAAATTATCCAGGTTACCACATAGAACAGAAACACAAATACATTGTACACTGTGTTTTCTCCAGCCCCACCCTGATCCTCTACTCCTTAAATATAGACTTCTCTTTTTAACAACAAAGTAAAGAATCTGCCTCAGACTTTATTAGGGGTGGGAGGAGCTGCTGGCATGGCCTTGGTGCACACACTGGTTTTGGCCCTGGAGCGGGCACTGGTCGTGGCCTTGGAATGTGCACTGGTCACGGCCCTGGCACGTGCACTGGCCATGGCAGCGGTATGAGCCCTGGCTGCGGCTCGGGCTCGGGCTCGCTCTTCCTCATCTTTCAAAGCCTCTTCATACCAGGCTGGGAAAGCACTGGGGACGGTATCGTGAACTTTGGCTAGAAACTCCAGGACTCTCATCTTGCTGGTCTCGGCGTGGGCTCTGGGGCCCCACAGGAACTCATAGCGCGGAGGGTCGCTGTTGGGCACCTGCCGGTACTCCAGGTACTTTTCTTTCACAAAATCCTTGGTGATGAGCTTCCTGGGCTCCCCAAAGATGAAGTGCTGCCTCCCCTCGTATAACCCCATCACGTTCAATGTTTGCCAGACTTGTTCCTCCATGGCACGGTTGCGATTTGTGAAGATCACACCCAGAATAGTCATCAGCAAGCCTGTCTTGGGCACACCACCGTAATCACTCAGTACTGCATCGTAACTTGGTTCCAGTTTGTTCACAAGGACATAGATGTGCCGGTTGGGATCTGCTTCCTTCAAGTCAAGACCAAAAACCAGCTCCAAGTGGTCAGAGGCTCTCTTAAGGATCTTATGGAACTGGTTCCTATACATTTGGATTACATTTCTCAGCATTCCCGCCTTGGTAATGAGCTCTTTCTTTTGATATTTGCGCAGCAGATAGTGCACCAGCAAAACCACCTTCTCATCTAGCAGGTCTCTCTGAAAGGGCACAGCGGTGGGCTGGGCCTGAGAGGATCTTGGCCTTTCCTCCCCTCGGTTGTTGGCAGCTTCATTCAATTTTGTGTATGAAACAGGCACAGGAGTAGTGGTGGTGGCTGTGGCTCTCTGACGCTCCTGGGGAGCACGATATGACCCAGCAGTAGGTGAGCTGTTGAAATGAGGACAGCAAAGGGAGGGGAAAACTTCTCCCACTGCTGTAGTGGCCTGAGCACTCACCAAATCCTGGGGCTTTTCTGGAGCCTGGCGGCGTTTCTCACGGGCACGGAGCTTACTCTTCTGACCCCGGGGCATGATGACTTTTGATAAGAGCAGGAGACAAATGGGCAGATGACTCAGTGATCTGAAAGGGAAAGAATGACATTGTTGGGCCACTTCAACAAAGAAATACAGCCTTGGCTTTATTGAAGGCTAACTCTGCAGGTTTCCTTGAGGGTGCTGCTCGAGGAACCCACAAGGCTCCTATTCTTTGATGGCCTCTGCCCTGAGGACCCTGTGGACCTTAGCTCCTACCTACAGATCTATCTGGAGCTCACTGGGGCTTAGAGCAGTTGCTCTGAGTTAGGGAGCATTTCAGTTCACATTAAGGGTCATCACTTCACTTTGGGCAGGACCTGGGGTCCCCATGCTCTGCTTTTCAGAGGCTGACCCCTCGTCTCAAAGCCCTCAATCACTCTGAGACCTCAGAGGAGGAACTGAGGGGAACTTCATCTTACTATGTCTGCCTGGGAATGAACAGGGAAGAAAGCACAGGCAGAGCTCTGAGGAATCCTTTCCATTCTAGAGTAATTAGGGTTCTCCTCACTCAAGCTGGAAAAGCGTTGATCCTTCCAGTAATGACAGTGATGCTGCCCGCTCAACCAGATTTCATCTTCCTGACTGCCCAAGGGTGTGAGGGGGTGCCTCAGCCTCACATCGTTACCAAGGCCTCCCAGGGCTGACCTCATTGGTGGGGCTTTGTGAGGTACCCTTTGTTGACAGTGGGTCTATCCTTTATACCTCATTCAGTGTCTTCACTACACTGTGGCAGGGCCTGGGGGCTCCTCCCTCCCCTAACCTAACACCTACCTCCTCCTAGTCTGAAGTATTCACTGACGCTGAAACACCAAATACAGATGTCAGGATTCCTTACGTCAATCCAACCTAGCCTGCAGCCTCTGGAATAGAAAGTATGGGCAAGACTCCACAAAGCCCCTATGTTCTGGAGTGGGTGGTTCCCTCAGATGTCATTCAGAGTTCTTGCCTTTACTCCCTTTAGAGCCTCAGACTGTTCCCTCTGCTGATTTGAAGGTGACAGACTTTTCTGATTACCTCACCTACCTCATTCCCCTCCGGGGAACTTTAGAAGGTAGTCGGATGTCCATATGTCAAATGCTTCCTGGCTAGGTTCTATCAAGGCAAATAGCAGGGACAGAACTGACTGGGAACCCCTCTAATCTAGAGTGGCTGATCCCCTCACACCTAACTAACGGTTTTCCCTTAATTCCAGGCAGGGCCTGGATCTCCTCCCTTGACTGTTCTGATGCTGCCCAATAACACCAAAGCTAGTGCTGCCCTCAGATACCAGAGGCAGAAGTTAGGGTGCATCACATTCTTAAATCCTCGTGGGACCTCCCAGGTCTGATAGCAGAGGCCTCTGTGAAGCCTCCTTTCTTCTGTTGAGGGGAGTGGCTCCCTCAGATGTCCGAGTCCTTACCTTTACTCCTGTTAGGGCCTGGGACCATTCTTCTGCTGCTCTGAAGCTGACACCCTCACCCCCATCAGTCCCCTTGGGAAATTTAGAAGGTTCTCAGAGTTTGCTACATCAGACCATTGATTCCTGCTTGGGTTCTGTCAGGGCTGATAGTAGGGTCGGGACTCTCTGGGAGGAGCTTCCCCAGTCTGGGATGGGCAGTACCATCACACTTAACTCAGGATCTTTACCTTACTTAATTCCAGGCAGAGCCCACAGCTCCTCCCTCAGTGGACGTGTCACACCACTGCCCTCAGACCAATGCCTTCACTTCCCTGAGACCCCAAGGCGGCTATCAGAGTATACCATTTCTGGCCAACTTTGCCTGGGGTGTCGCAGTGGTGGTGTTCTCTGTCACATAGGGTTTCAAGAAATTTTTAATTAATTAGTTTTACTTCTGACTGATCCTAGGTATCCTCCCCTCCATGTTAGCCCTAAACCGAGGCCCTCCCACGTCACTCTCCAGTTTCTAGAGGATAAAGTGAAAGGGCTTCTGACCTTCATCACAAGCATATCAGGGCCTCCCAGAGCTGACAGCAGAAGCTGGCCACTGTGCTGCCCATCTGTTGAGGTGGGCAATTCTCACAGAAATCAGACTGAGTCCTCACCTTTACTTCTGTTACTACCTGGGACCTCCCTCTCTGTAGCCTTGAGGACACACCCACCTCCAAATGCCCTCAAGTCCCTGAGTCCCCAGTGGGGAAATTTGGAGGTCACTCCTTAGGCAATCCCTGCACAGAGCTTGCTAGGACTGTAAGCAGGGGTGAGTCTCTGTGGGGTCGACACTCTCCTGGAGTGAGGATTCTGTTAAACTCAATCCAGGACCTTGTCTCAACTCCAGGCAGAGACTGGACTCTTCCTTTTGCTAACCTGACACTGCCCACCACAGATCAAGGTGTTCATTTCCCTGAGACACCAGAGACAGAATTCAGGGGAAGCCATTTCCATCCACCCCTTTCTGGAATTTCCCAAGGCTGACAACAGGGATGGGGCTGTGTGGTGGCATCTTCCATTCTGGGATGGGTTGTTCCCTCTGATCTCATTCAGAGTCCTCACCTTTCCTGCTGTTAGGGTCTGGGATTCCTCTGTCTGCTGGCCTGAGGTTGACAGGCCGATCGACTGTCCTCACTTCAAAATTTTAGATTTTCTATATTTACTACAGATCATGTGATGATTTTGAGAGTGGCTAGCACAGACTTTTTTTTTTTAATTCAATCAAATTTGAGTTATTACACAAAAAATATAGCTTTGGACTCCACAATATATCTGTCACTACCAGTCAATTTAATAAGGAACTATACCAACTACAGTCATTCTCCATCTACCTGTAGGTATTTCCATTGTGGGCCCACCCCACCCCCCCCCCTCCAGTCAGCATCTGGTAGCAACAAAGACCACAAGACACAGCCAGAGTACATCTGCCCTCTGGTGTGCAAAGAAGTCAGGAAGCACGGGAGGTAATCTAAGCTGAGGATAACACCTGGGTTATTTATCAAGACAGGTCTATACACAGCCCTTTCTTCCCAGAGTCACTGGGGTAATGAGCCTCAGCGAACTCCCCCTCCCATTCCCCTCCTTGCAGCTACACACCTCCTTCCAGCACTCACTGGTAATACTTGCCTTTTTTGAAACATTCTGAATCACCAACCAAGCCCAGCCACTTGCAGAGCCTCAATCTCAGTGTCAGGAGGGCCACAGCATAGGGGAAGAATTAGCCTTGTCCATCAGGCTAGTGGTCCGTCAAGACCACTCATGGCTCCGGTACACTGGCAAGGATGCATAGAATGATTAGAGTAGTGAAGAGATGTAGCTCTTCCAGGTTCCATCAGTAACATTACTTGGTGGGTGACACAGGGGCAGCCAGCTATATGCTGCCCGACGGTGGGCAGGGGGCACTCTGGGGTGAGGGGGCTATAGGGCATGCCTCTAGGGTCCCTTCATCCAGCAGATCTACTCACTCACATCACTCTAAAACGTTGGGCTGGCAGTGAAGATACAGATTCCCTAGCCTATCCAGCTATCTGGTACCCTCTACCAGATTCCCCACGTTCTCTCCTTCTGGCACCTCGTCTATTTTTGCTGAAGCCTACGTTCAGGTCCCTGACTACCAGCTGCCCTGGGCTGTCTCATGGATTCTGGAAGTTGCTCTACTTCCTTCACCCCTGGTCCTCTTGATAGTCCTCACTTATTGATGTTTTCCTGTCCAGGCCCATTTCCTGGTACCTGGTCATTCTGACAAATCCTATGTTCTCAAAGGAAAGGGGAAAATCTTTTGGACGTAGAATTTTAAACTATGCACCCAGAAGAATCCTAGTACTTAATCTACACTGCAGAAATCCTGCTTTATATGGGTGAGTGATTAAATTAATTTTCTGCTTAATCTGTTTAGGAAATAGGGAAATACAAATTAAAGTAGCAGTGAGATAATATACTTTTGATCAAAAGTTGACCAAAATTTAAAAAGTTGATAAAGTAAAATGCCAATGAGAGCCTAATTTATAAAGTTCACATACATAAATATATGAAAAATAATTTGATATAGCATTATTAGAACAGAATATCAATTGGGGCGCCTGGGTGGCTCAGTCGGTTAAGCGTCCCACTTCAGCTCAGGTCAGGATCTCGTGGTTTGTGAGTTCGAGCCCCGCATCGGGCTCTTTGCTGACAGCTCAGAGCCTGGAGCCTGTTTCAGATTCTGTGTCTCGCTCTCTCTCTGCACCTTCCCCACTCATGCTCTGTCTCTCTCTGTCTCTCAGAAATGAATAAACGTTAAAAAAATTTAAAAAAACAGAATATCAAGAAGATTTGTAAAAATTTACTGTCATCAGATTCTTTCCACTTTAATTGCACTGTTCTACATCTCTCCATAACAAAACATCCACATTTTCCCAAGAATTGATGTTCAATGATGTTGATGTCAGTTCTCTTAATCATAGCGACACATGAGAAGCAACTTGTGTATCCTTCAAGAGGCGAATGGTTAAATTAATTTTGGTACATACACACTTTAGAATTCTAGAGAGTGGTCAACAGGGTGAGGTGGATCTGTTTGTGCTCTCTCGGAAAGATCCTGCATTTATTTTATTCAGTGACAAGGGCAAGAAGCAAAATGATATGTACACTGTTATACATGTATTTTTAAAATCCACGGTGTATTTTTCCAATACATGTATGTAAGAATAGTCCTGGAAAAAAATCTTAAAATACTACACACAAGATTTTTTAATGCAGTTACCTCCGGGATGGGATAAAATTTGGAGGAACATAGTAAGGAAGCAGAATTATAATCTGTCCCTATTATTAGAATTTTTTGGCAACATGAATATATGCCCTATTTTCTTTGTAATTAAAATACATAAGAGAACAGAAATAGTATCTGTGTATTATTCAGATAAAGTATTTATGAGATATAATGGGAAAACGTGGTTTAGAATTGCTTCACATGACAACGTTTTATTTCTTAGGTACATAACATCTGATGAGCATTGGCAAGGTGTTTCAATTGTCAGGTGATCCCAGGATCCAGGGTGCTTCCGTCATGAACTTCCCCAGCCCAACACAGGCTCTGTATGTGTGCTGCTCGATAAAACAAAAAGCATGCAAGTGGCATACTAGTTCTCAGATACCTTTGTCTGGAGGTGAGAGGCATGCTTCTGCTCATATTTCAGTGCCAAGGATAGTCACTTGACCCTTCCTAACTACTAGCAGAGTGTCAAGTAGCCTCCAAGGATAGAGAACAAGACATGAAGTAACTGAGCATCTGCAGACCTTCCCATTAACTGTTACATAATAGGCACTCAGAAAACAGCAACTATTACAATTTGCTATGACATTAGCCCTCTTTATTCCTGGAGGATTTTCTGAGAAGATCAAATGTAGCTGCCGTTCAACAACTTTTTCTAGTGCCCATGTGTGACCAGTGTTTTCAAATACAAGATCACACCAGTTTTCTAAAGGGCACTGGAAATAATCTCAGCAGGAAGATGTCACCCCTTTTCACTGTATAGCCCCTTTCTGCTCTGACCACGGATTATAATAATGTTATAATCTCAATACACTCAGAATTTTCTGATTCCTTTTGCTGCATGGAAAACCTATAATTTGTGAGTCTCTGCTATCCACTACCTGAAGAATGTGGCTGAACACTTGTTCAGGTGTCTTTAAGCACACTGAAAAATTAGGATTTCCCTCTGAGGCAGATAGAGACAAGAGTCAGGATTATGCTGGTGAAGTTTTTTTCTTTTCTTATGAAAACTGGTGTGTCTGCCAGGGAGATATTTGCTGTCTTGGTGGTGGACTGAATGATTGTTCCACAAAGATGCCCATACCCTTATCCCTGCAACTTGTGAATATGTTATGTCACATGGTCAAAGGCACTTTGCATATGCCATTAAAATTAAGGAATGGACCTTCAGAGAGGGAGATTATAATGTATTACCTGAGCAGACTCAATCTAATGACATGAGCCCTTATAAGCAGAGGACTTTTGTTTGGCCAGAGGCAGAACAGAGATGCAGCACAGTGGGAGTAGGAGAGTTTCCACATGAGACAAAGTCAACATGCTGTTTCTGAAGTAGGGGCCCATTTGCAAGGACTGGAGGGAGGCCTTGAGGAGCTATGGCAGCTGCAGCTGACAGTCAGCAAGGAAACGTGGCCTAGGTCTTATCATTACAGAGAACTGAATTCTTCACAGAACTGGATTCCTAAAGCAACCTGTGCAAGTGTGGAATGAGATTCTTCTCAGTATCTCCCCATAAGAACCCTGACTGACAGCTTGATTTGGGCTTTGTGTAACCCTGAACAAAGAAAACAGCACAGCCAACTCATATGTATTACCTACAGAAAGGTGAGATAATAAATGTGTGTTGTTTTAAGTGCCTTGATTTATGACAATTTGTCGGCAATAGAAAGTTACTACATTCTCCTGGAAGGACACCTGAGTTTTTAGGAATCCAGCTTCTGCTGCTTGTTGCTATATAGTGATTTCTTCACACCTTCATCATCTACCACTTAGGAGGGAGGCTTTGGTTCCTGACCACTTAGTTAAGCTCACTCATCAGTTTATGGATTCAGTGGCCAGTCTCAAATATTTTATCAGATTAAGTTCTTTTGTCTTACTAATCCCATCTGCTTTCTAAAAACTCTTTAGGGGCACCTGGGTGGTTCTGTCGATCAAGCATCTGACTATTGGTTTTGGCTCGGTCTTGCAAGGTCACGGTCTTGCAAGCCCAGCATCGGGTTCTGTCCTGACACCCGGAGCTTGCTTAAGATTCTCTCTGACCCTCCCTTGGTCACGCTGTCCCTGCCTCTCTCAAAAATAAAAATAGGGGCGCCTGGGTGGCGCAGTCGGTTGAGCGTCCGACTTCAGCCAGGTCACGATCTCACGATCTCGCGGTCCGTGAGTTCGAGCCCCGCGTCAGGCTCTGGGCTGATGGCTCGGAGCCTGGAGCCTGTTTCCGATTCTGTGTCTCCCTCTCTCTCTGCCCCTCCCCCGTTCATGCTCTGTCTCTCTCTGTCCCAAAATAAATAAAAAAAAAAAAAAAAACGTTGAAAAAAAAAATAAAAATAAATAAATAAATAAACTTAAAAAAATAAATTAAAAAAAAATATTCCCTAACTTCAGGGTTATCTTTCAAGAATCAGTAGATCCTGTGCCAAATCAGACTGCTCAACTGCTCACAAGCTAATTTGGAAAAAAAAACTTTGAGTGAGAGAGAAGCACCAAGAGCAGATGAGCAGTCTAAACTTCACTGCCAAAGTAAACAACCATATGGATGGGATTACTGTTATCACAGAGGGATTCCGTGGTCAGGCATGGGACAGACAGGGGACACCTTCAGGAGTTTGGAATGCACTAAGTTAGGGGAAAGGCACGTGATTCTGGGGCTTCTGTTTCACTGTGAACAGAGTGCAGCCTTATGAAAGGAAGTTGGACAGCTGGTCAGGATAGAGATTTTGACATGAGGGCATACTGGGAAGACCCAGGGAAAGAGTGACATAATTCAGGAAGCGCTGGAACTGGTCCCAAATTCTGGGACCTGGGTGGAGTCAGCTCTCAGGGAACACTGCGGGTAGAAGCAGGAGGAGCCTAGGTAAATTAAGCCCACCAACTCTCCTGAAATTGTTTTTAATTCTCATTTTCTTCTTTATTTATTTCAGCTGGGCTTAATACATTGGCCACAGGGTCCTTCATTTCAATTTCCTGAGATATTGTGGAGTAGTGAGAGTAGAAATGAATTAAGAGACAAAACATTTGCTTTATTCAAGGAGTGGAATAGTGAGGGACCCTAAATGAAGTCAGACCAGATGTCTAGTCCCACTTCTGACATTTATGAGCCAGATGAAGTCAGGAAAATTGCAAAGCTCTGTAAGACTTTTCTGTGAAATGAGCTAGAGAGGTCCTATTCTGTAGGACTCCTGGGATGTATATAATGTATGAAAGCACTCGGCACATGTCTAGCATGTATTCTGTTTTTAATAATTTGCAGTTATGACTATTACTTTTTTGACCCAGACTTTACTAAAATCTGCTCTGTGATTTTTTTTAATCCAAGAGGTATCAGAGAATATGCAGCACCCTATGAGACAGCACAACAAATCAGCCAACATGATGCATAGCAAGTAAAGCTAAATTACTTACTATGCGTGCTTTTCAGGATATGTTATTTATTGCATGTTGGGGAGAGTCTTCCCAGTTAGGTGGAACTTAAGAGTTGTTGGGGTCAAGAACCAACTCCCTCCAACTGTCCTTCCATCCAAACCACTTCTCTTTTCATTTATTTCAGTTCCATTCAAAATCTATCCCTCACTTGGAGTTTGCCAAATTACACATAACTTAATAAGATGAACTTGAATGTAGTGGGAGGTTTCTCGAGGCCAGAGCAAAGATTGCTAGCACAGTGGCTTCTAAGCATACCCATGTCATGTGAGTATCACCTCTATTTCTCAGAAACTCCCTGGGGATGATATGCCTAAAACATATCATTTTTGTGTGCTGTGTTGAACCGCACTGGGAAAAGAACCATGGGGAAGGATGCAGGACACCTTACATTCCCCAGGAGATTTCTCTCTGGTTAATTCATGATTTTAAAGTAGCTGCTAAATAGTTTTCCATTCCAGGCTTTACGTCTCTTAACTCTGGACACAACTTCTGGGGGTCTGGCCCCTACCCACCGCCCCCACAGCCTCATCTGACCCACCACCCAGCTTCTTGTAAAACTGACTCACACCAAAGGACTTGCAGTTGCCCAAAGCCCCAGACCCGCTGGCCTCAGGGCACCTTACACTTGACTTCTCACATCTGGATCCTCCCCATGGGAGGATGTGAGAAGTGAAGTGATAAGTGCCCTGAGGCCAGTGGGTGTATCCCATCCTCTGTCCTACAAGACAGCTACTTCTACACTCTCAAATTCTATGGGCACAGTGGGTCTTGATTATCCTGACACTCCCAGTACTAGCACGAAGACTCCCAAAGAGCAGATGCTCACGGAATGTTTGAGAAATAAACGAGACAGTGTGCAAGACGTCTAATTTATTATGCTATAATTAATTCTACATTATTGAATAAACTAAGCACATCTAAGTGTGTATATATATGTGTGTGTGTGTGTGTCTATATTAACTTGAGAGAACAGACCAAACGGTGATAAAGGAATGTAAAAAATTCATCATCTTTTACACTCTCTATTTCTTGATCCCAGCATTTTACTGCTGAGTTCTTTCATGGAAATGCTACGATGTTATGTTCCAAGTAACTAAATAAAATGGAAAATTTCCCAATTTTTTCTATAAAATTGTAAAACTCTTACTCTTAAAACTCATGAACATCAATAAATGAGTGACTTATTCATAAACTCATACTCTGAAGCTACTTAAACTTTCTGTTAAAAGGAGCAACATTTAAACAAATATCCAGGTTCCTACATAGAACACAAACATGTTATATATTCTCTGGTCCCCAGCCCCACCCTGACTTTTCACTAATGAGAACATTAGCTGTTCTCTTCAAACAGATAGTAAATAACCTTCTTCAGCCTTCACTTGGGGTAGGAAAAGCTGCTGGCTATGGCCTTGGCACGTGCACTGGCCATGGCAGCAGTACCAGCCTTGGCTAGAACTCTGGCTCGGGCTCGCTCTTCCTCATCTCTCAAAGCCTCTTCATACCAGCCTGGGAAGGCAGTGGGGACGGTATCATGGGTCTTGGCCACAAACTCAAGGACTTTCATCTTGCTGGTCTCAGCGTAGGCTCTGGGGCCCCACAGGAACTCATAGTGTGGAGGATCGCTGTTGGGCACCTGGCGGTACTCCAGGTACTTTTCTTTCACCCAATCTTTGGTGATGAGCTTCTTGGGATCCCCATAGATGAAATTCTTTATTCCATCATATAACCCCATCATATTCAGCACTTCCCAGACTTCCTCCTCGGTGGCACGGTTGCCCTTTGTGAAGATCACACCCAGGACAGTCATCAACAGGCCTGTCTTGGGCACAGCTCCATTATCATTCACTCTTGCATCACAGCTCTGTTCCAGTTTGTTGATAAGGACGTAGGTGTTCCTGTTGGGATCCATTTCCTTTACATCAAGGCCAAAGACCAGCTCCAAGTGCTCAGAGGCTTTCCTTAGGATCTCATGGAAGTGATTCTTATAAATCTGGATTACATTTCTCAGCATATCTGCCTTAGTAATTGGCTCTTTCACTTGATACTTGTACAGCAGGTAGTATACCAACAGAGCAACTTTCTCTTCTATAGGGCCTCTGCGACATTGCTCAGTGGTATCCCTGGCCTTTGAGGTATTTTGCTTTTCCTCCACTTGATTGCTGGCATCTTCATTAAATTTTGTGTTTGAAGCAGCTGCAGCAGTAGTGCTGGTGGAGCAGACCCCTCCAGGAACTTTAGGACTCCTGGATGTTCCCGTGGCAGGGGAGCTCCGGGGAGCATCTTTGAAATGAGGAGATGGGGAAGAGGGAGACTCTTCTTCCTCTGGGGCAGTGGTCTGAGCAGGCACCAGACGCTCCGGCCCTTCTCGAGCCTGGCGGCGTTTTTCACGGGCACGAAGCTTACTCTTCTGGCCCCGAGGCATGATTCTGGTCAGGGACAGCAGGCACGAATGTGGAAAAGAGAATAGATGATTCAGTGACCTAGAGAAAAGAGGATGAAATTGTGTGATATCCTTTGGCAGAGAGATACCACCTTGGGCTTTATCAAACAGCCATTTCTTCAGGTTCCTTGAGGGTACTGCTCTAGGATCCCACAAGGCTCCTCTTTTTGGATTAGCCTTTCCTCTGAGGACTCTGGAAGTAGCCAGAGTTCACCTTGGGCTGAAGCTTTCCACCCCTACCTGAGTCTACGGGAGCTGATACAGGGTTTGGCAGGTCCAGGCTCTATGGAGCCTCCCTTGTTGTGGAGTAAGGGACATTTCCATTCACATTCAGCACCATTTCCTTGACTTCTGATAGGACCTGTGGTCCTCTGATTAACCGATTTGATGCTGCCTCTTCATTCCAAAGCCCTCACCTCAACTGACGTCCTGGAGAAGGAACTGAAGGGGCACTATATCTGAGCACATCTGCCCAGGGCCGCCCTAAGACGACAGCAATGGCAAAGCTATGTGGGACCTTCTTTATCCTAGGATAATTAGGGTTCTCACTTTGCATTTAGAGTCCACAACTTGGCTTCTTGCAGGGCCTAGGACTGCTCTCTTGGCTGACCTTAGACCTATCCCCTCAGAGCAAGAATTATACATTTTTGAAAAATTTGAGGAGTTTGGGGAGGACTCAGTCTAACGTATCTTCCCCAGGGACCCCTTTGAGGGATGATATCACATGGAGGGCTCTGTGAAAAGCCTCTGTTCTGTGATGAGTGGTCTGCCCAATGCTCAGGTTCCTTATTATGGCTCCTCTCCTTGACTGCCAGTTATCCTCCCTTCTGCAGACTTTGAGGGCTATAATAATCAGACCAAGGCAGTCATCCACTAGATATCCTAGAATATGCAGTGGGGGGGGGGGGGGGTAGGAGTGGGAGGAGACCCAAAATGATAGATATCCCCAGGGTTTTCCAGAGCTGATCACAGAGGAAGGTCCTGACTCTGTGCATCCCCCTCTGTTCTCACTTTGACCCCTAGAAGTAACTAAGTTATCTCCTCTTGTCTCCCTGAGACCACTGAGGATAAAGTGAGAGGCATCTTAGCCTCACAGCCCTGCTAAGGATCCACCAGGGCTTATAGACGGGAAGTATTCTTTGGGGCCCCTTTTGTCTTGAGGGAGGAATTCCCCTCAGTCCTTTTTCAAGGTTATGAACGTCACTCAAAACCACCCCTAGGCCTCCATCTGCTAACCTGAGTCAAATAGCCTTAGACCAAGGCTCTTATGCACACCTCTTCCCGAAACTAACCAAAAGATGAAGCAAGGGGGCACCAGAGCCTTATGGCGGCCACACTAGGAGCCTCCAAGGGCACACAGCAGGGGTGGGGCTCTTTAGAGCTCTGGTTTCTCCTAGAACACAAATAGGGGCGTTCATCAACTCCAGGCAGAGCCTGAGACTCAGTCCTCTGATCGCTTGAGGCACACACTGGAGTCAAATATCCTCACCCCTTGGGGTCTACTAAGGCTGACAGCAGGGGCACGGCTCAGAGGGGGCTCCTCTCTTATGGAGGAGGGGAAGTTCCACTGAGTTCACTCTACGTCCTCCGCTTACTCCTCTGATACTAACACCCTGGTTCGGTGCTATTATTTATCTGAGTTCTCCGAAGGAGAATTCACCCAGCAGTACATCGGGTAATCCCTGCCTGGAACCATCTAGGGCTAACTGCAGTGGCAGGACTGCGGAGTCTTATGTCTGTAGGGACGGAGTGGAGGCGGGGGTTCCTCAAACCTTACTCAATATTCTTATCTTACCGGAGATGAACATGGATTCCCCCCTCCACCGATCCGCCGCGACCCTCTCAGAACAGGGGCGCACCTCCCACGGACCCCAGAAACGGAAGTCAGTGTGGGCACATCCGGCTCCTCCTGCCTGGGGCCTCACAAGGGGGGATTGCAGAAGTCGGGCGATAAAGAGTGACTCTGTGGTGCCCTCCCTGTTAAAGTGTCAGTAGTACTCAAAGTCATATCTATGTAGGTTCTCATTTTGGCTCCTGGTGCATTGACTAAAGGCTCCCTGGGAAATATCCCCCTCTCTACCACCCCATCCTTCCCCCCACTCCAACCCCACCCCACCCCACCCCACTCCTCCTCCACCCCCCCCCTCCCGCCCCCCCCCCCCACCCCCAAACTCTGGACAGTTTCTCAACTTAAACCCTTGCAGATGGCGGATCAGTGTCCTAAGCAGGGTGTGAGATTGAGAAACTGCAGCACTAGGTAGGAGGGGCCAGAACAGGTTCTGAGATGTCAGAGAAAATGCATAGTGACCATAGGCTCTCTTCACTATTCAAACAGACTTTTGGGAACTTTCTGTTAGAAAAGATCTACTTCCTATAGGAAAGAGGCATATCTGCATAATTTTGTGAGACCCAGGTATTTTTATCTTATCTAATATTGAACAGTGTAGTGAAATTAATTTTACTTTTGGTTCTCATTTATAATACATATATACATGTCCTAATAATTATTGTATTGTATGGCAAGGCTCTTGATTTTACTGTAGTTATCTATACACCAGTTTTTTTTATAGTCATTTATTTACTTAAATAATCAATAGCCTTTTCCTTTGGATTTTGTAAATGATACTCATATTTAAAGCAAATAATTTCTATTCCTTTTTACTATTCCTAACGTTTATTTCTGTATGCTTATTCTCGGGTTATGCATTCTGATCCAGTTTTGAACAGTTAGAGTTGGTAGCATACTGCTATGTGCTGTTCCTTACATTTATGGGAATGCTACAGACATTTCACATTTAAGTTTGTTTCCTATAGACATGAGGAAATGGAAGTTCTCTTCTAACGTTAGTCTGCCAAATGGTAGTATCATGCATTCACGTTGAATTTTTTTCAGAAGTTTTTTCTGTACTTCAGTACATGATCAAATGCCCTTTTAAATCTTATCTGTTAATGTAATATTTTAGGCAGTTTTTTCTAACGTTATAGCATCGTTACATTTCTTGGAGTCAGCCTCTTTTTTTTTTTTTTTTTCCTTCTCATTCACTGCTATATTGAAACTTAGATGAATTTATTTAGGATCTTTGCTTGTAGGTGAGTGAGCTTGGCTCAAGTGTTCTGTTTTCAAAGTGTCCTCAGCTGGTTTTCTTATCAAGGAGAGCTAGCCTAGGAAAATAAGTTGGAAAATTCCCCATTTTGGGATGCTTTGGATGTGCTTACATGAGATGGCAATTAATTATTTGCTTGTTACTTGGTAGAACTGGTCCCTGACTGCCCTTGTCCTGAAACATTTGAAGGTGACTGAAGCTTTGAGGATGGTTTACGTTTGTATTTCTCAGTAACAGTTTTCTATTCTGTTTGAACCTCTTGAGTAATTAATACTTTTTCTGAATAATATTCTATTATCATTTGGAGTTTGAAATTTAGTGGCTACATACATATTCTATTTGTTGTAGAAATTTTCATCCATACACCGCAGTAAAGAGAATAGCGTGGTAAAACCGATAGACCTGACGTCAGAATCAACAATCATCAATACATGACCTACCTGTTTACATTTATACCCATATCTACCCCCATTTCTGCCACTGAAATAACGAGAAACAAATCCTAGATATCATGCCATTTCATCTTTAAATATTTAAGTATCTATTTCTAAAACACAAGTTTCCTTTGTGAAACAAATGTTCAATACTTAAAAAATTAATATACTCAAATATCCAGTTATTTTTCAAATTTACCTGACTGACATCCTTTTAATGTTTTTCTTTAATTTGGGTCAAAAAAGTCTATTCATTGTCCTTGCTTTTTATGCCCATTAATTTATAGATCCTACACCCTCCCACATATATACATTACCTGTTTTCCGTGTCATTTCTTGTTGAAAAAAATAACCTCATGTTTTTTCCAGTTTCACATGACATGGATTTTTTCTGATTGCAACACTGGTGTCCTTCTCCTTCTGTATTTCTTTAAATCACTAGAAGATTCACCAGATTAAGTGTAACTTTTTACTGTCTCCTTTTTGTTGTTTGGAAAGACATTCATGGTGATATTGTGAATTTTTATTGCAAGGAACCTAATGTTTGTCTCCCTTTGTGTTGATGTTTGCAATCTTTTAAGATTAACATATTTATCCATTAATTAATTAAGGGTTACACGATGTTAATTTTGTATTTCTATCATTTTTTCTGAGTTTATTAGTTGAAATAAATTTTTATGCAAAAACCTATCCTTGCGCACCATTTAGTAATGATATTTATAATGTTCTCTTATAATATTTAAATTCCTTTTGCACCCACATTTTGTACATTATTTAACTAATATCGCTTACTTCTGTTTCTTTTGTTAAGTGATGATACTTATAAAACTGTCAGTTATATCAGTCTTTTCAAAGAACAGTCTTTTGTTTGTTGGCTGTATTGTCTTCTAATTCATCATTTTCTGCACTTTATTATTTCCTACATTCTATTTCTTTAGTATTTCTCTAGTTTCTTGAAATTTTTGCATGTTATAAATATTTTCATTTTTTGTCTACTGAGATTTTAATTTCAATAACTGTATTTTTATTTCTAGGTATTATTTTAGTTCTTTTTCAAATTAGCCTCTTCTTTTTTTTCCAATTTGTTGTTCTTATGATCTCTGTAATTCTTCTTTCTCTTTAATGGACTTTATTTTTTACTGAGATATAATTGACATACAACATTATATTAGTTTTAGGTGTACAACATAATGGTTCCATAGTTGTGTATATTGTGAAATGATCACCACAGTAAGTCTAGTTAACATCCATCACTACCCATAGTTACAGGTTTTTTTCTTGTGATGAGAACTCTTAAGATCTATCCTCTTAGGGGGTGCCTGGGTGGCTCAGCTGGTTAAGGTCTGACTCTTGATTTCGGCTCAGGTCATTATCTGATGCTGGTGAGATTGAGCCCTACATCAGGCTCAGCACCGATGGTGTGGTGCCTGCTTGGGATTCTCTCTCTCCTCTCTCTCTGCCCCTCCTCTCTCTCTCTCTCAAAATAAATAAATAAAGTTTTAAAAAAATAAAAAAAATCTATCCTCTTAGCAACTTTCAAATATACAGTACAATATTATTAACTATAGTCACCATGCTATATGTTACATCCTCAAGACTTACTTATTTTTTAACTAGAGATTTGTACCTTTTGACCACCTTCACCCATTTCACTCACCCTCCACCCTTGCTTCTGGCAACCACTAGTCAGTTCTCTGTATCTATGAGCTCTTTTTTTTTTTTTTTTTTTTTAGATTCCACATATAAATGAGAGCATACAGTATTTGTCTTTCTCTGACTTATTTCACTTAGTGTAATGTCCTCAAGGTCCATCTATGTTGTTGCAAATAACAAGATTTTATTCATTTTTTTGGCTGAATAATATTATACTGTGAATGTGTATATGCATATTTGTGTGTGAGATATGTGTGTGTGTATATCACATCCTTGTCCCTTCATCCACGGAAGGACACTTAGGTTGTTTCCATATGTTGGCTATTGTAAATGATGTTGCAGTGAACATAGGACATATATTTGTTTGAGTTATTGTTTTCATTTTCTTCCAATAAATACCCCGAAGTGGAATTGCTGGACCATATGGTAGTTCTATTTTGAATTTTTCCAGTAACCTCCATACTGTTTTCCATAGTGGCTGCACTATTTTCTTAATAAATCTACTTAAGACTATAAATATTCTTGTGAGTACCCTTGGGCTGTTTCCCACAAGTAATTCTATAGAGTTTTATGTGTAGTGCTGGAATTTTTTACAAGCTGAATGAATAGCTTCTATATTCCTTATCTTAGAATTTTTTGAATACACACACACACAAAAATATTAGTAAGTGCAGAAAATTATTTTTGATAAGGATGTGAAGAAGAGGAGAGAAACAGAATTATTTAGAGGAAGTATCAGAGTCCCAGGGGTGTTTTTGTTTTTGTTTTTTGTTTGTTTGTTTGTTTTGGTTATATGTGACATAAGGGACTTGAATGCATTTCATTGCTTGTGACTGAGTTGAGTTTTTTCTAGGAATGAAAAGAGGGATCCACAGCTAGAAAATCAAAACAATATAATTAGCTAAGTGCAACTGTCAGAGATTATTCAGGAAAACAGAAATTACCCTAATTCTATAACTCAGACAGAATTTAATGGAAATTACTGGTTATTCACATGATGGAGAACCAAACCAAGTAGAGTCAGGCAAACCAATACTTAGCAACTTGAGGAAGTCACTCTCATCTCTAGTGTAGAGGGACAAAGAGAAGAAAGAGAGAATGTTACTAGAGATTGGTAATTGGAGTCAACAGAATCTAAAACCACAGTTAACCAATATGATGGGAGCTAGAGCCATGGGGAAGAAATAGCCATTGAAGGAGAAGCCACCCGATGCAGAGGCAGAAGGAGAAAAACCATGGCTGTTCCTGCCCTCCTGGGTGATAATCTGCTGGTGTCCTTATTGCCTGAACTATGAGAGCATGAATCTCTAAGTAATTACCCTGAATGAAAGAAGCCAGGCTAAAGAGCACATACTGTATGATTCCATTTATATAAGATTCTAGGAAATGAAAATGAAAATATACTGATAAAAAGAATGTCATTCATTCCCTTCCTCTATGTTCATCTGTTCTGTTACTCAAATTCCACGTTTGAGTGAAATCATATGATATGTATTTCTCTGACTTATTTCATTTAGCATAATACCCTCTAGTTCCATCCATGTTGTTGCAAATGGCAAGATTTTGTTCTTTTTAATTGCTGAGTAATATTCCAGTGTACATAAGGAAAGGAAAAAATAAGAGAAAAAAGAGAGGGAGGCAAACCATAAGAAACTCTTAAATGTAGAGAACAAACTGAGGGTTGCTGGAGGGGAGATGGGTGGGGGCAGGGATTAAATGTATGATGGGGTTTAAGAAGGGCACTTTTTGGGATGAGCACTGGGTGTCATATGTAAGAGATGAATCACTGGGTTCTAGTCCTGAAGCCAAGACTACACAATATGTTAACTGACTTGAATTAAAAAAAAAACTCACAAACTACGAGATCATGACCTGAGCTGAAGTCGGACACTTAACTGACTTAGCCACCCAGATGCCCCAATATAGAATTAGTTTTAAACAACAAATAAATACTTCCATTGTCATCTAACTTAGATATAACAGCCATCAACATTTTTGTTTTAATTTTTTACTTATCTGTATTTTTGAGCATACTGCTTAGCAATTTGGGACAAATGGTAACATTGACTCTTCGGAGTTTCTAGGTCTAAAAACAGGAATAATGAAAGAGGAAGCATAGACTTCAAGCGTCTTCAAACTAATAGTAATGTGGCAAATGTCCAGAAGTCTCTTTTTCATGTCTACTTCTGTCTGGGTTTTTAGGGCCTAATCCTAAGCATGGAGTCATGCTGGTACTATATCTGAAGGACATTTAACAGCATTCATAGTCTACTGAGCTAGAAAAGTTTCTTAAAAGTTCAAAAATGTATTTTAATTCTAGTCTCCAAGTTTTCCATAATGACATTTGCAGCTGTATTAAAAATGATTGACTAAAGCTGTACCTATTCCTCAGGCTAGTCCTTGTTCTTGGTGAGAGAAATAACTTGGTGAACGTTGTTCAGAGCTGTAGCCCCACCAGCACCAGTATTCTGGTCAACACTGGGGCCAACAAATTAATCATGCTGATGAAATCTAGGGAGAATGTGTTCCCTGCTCTAGCAAGCACACTATTAGTATAGCTAACTATGACATGGAGTTGGTAATAGTGCTGCCACGTGTCTGCAGAACTCATTGGTGCTATCTGCAGCATCACACCTGGATGTAAAATTGCATGTCTTCCCTCCACCACGGGAGTACTTCTTTGAAATGTTTGTGCAATAGTTAAAATTAAAAAGAAAAAAGGGGTGCCTGGATGGCTCAGTCGGTTAAGCAACCGACTCTTGATTTCAGGTCAGGTCATGATCTCAAGGTTCAAGATTTCAAGCCCCACGTCGGGCTCTGCACTGACAGTGTGGAGCCTGTTTGTGATTCTCTCTCTACCTCTCTCTCTGCCCCTCCCCTGCTCGCATGCACTTTCTTTCTCAAAATAAATAAATACACATTAAAAAAAATAAAATAAAAAAGACATGATTTGCAAATGGCAAGATAGAATTGTTGAATCATTATATTATACATCTGTTAGTATATAATATTGTTTGGTAATTACGCTTCCATGAAAACAAATAAAAAAAGAAGACATGAGGAAGGAGATCAGACATGAGCCTATGACAGAAAGCCATGAAAATTTTCAGTAAATACTTCTGTTTCCCCTATATTCTTGTATACACTCCCGTACAAACATTGTATGCAACTATTTTAAATAATTATATAAGATAAATATGCAAATTATGTGTAGAATGAATTTGTTTCTTAGCTTTTTTATTGTTCATGCTGCTTAAATACAGAAGACATTCAGTTGAGTATTTAACAAAGGAGATTATAGTGATGTGGCTTAAATATTCACGTGTTCCTCCATATGTGAGTGAAATATATCCGTGTGTAAAATATATATAAATTTATATCTAACATAAATATATAAATAATATTGAAATATAAATACATCTAAATTTATATTGATATATATATTATATAAGTATATAACATATACATGTATATATTATTCTTACAGCTCTGACAAAATTTAAAGTAAAAAAATATGAACATAAACAAGTAAAAATAATGTGTATGTGACAATATGTACTTTATTTTTATTATCATTACTTAAACTCAGTGAGTTTGATATTCTGTTAAAAAATGAATGCAGTGCTCCAAGTAGATAAGTGGCTGTAGATTCACTTTGATAAATAACTAATATCAAAAGCATATTCCTTGATGTACTTCCACTCCTTGTCATATTACATATCTCACTTTTTAATGATATATGTGAAGCTATTTAAATGCTCTGAATAAGTTCAAACTGGTGATACATATTAAAATTTATCATAGAACAAAATCGGGGCAAAATGAAAACTTTAAATGCTATCCATTTTTATACCTTTTAAATGCTATTTTATAGAGTGATTTTATTTGCTTTTTGTTTTGCAAATAGGAGAAATGGAGATATGTGGTAGCTGTCAAGAACTGTGAAGAGGCTAAGGTTTTTATCCTTCTTGGAAGCTAACAAGTTAGCCTGTCGCACTTTCATGGATACTGGCAAAAAAACATGAGGCTCTTGGGTAAGAGACAAAGAACTTTATTCTCATAGCAGTAGTAGTTGCCATAGTACCTGCATTTGCAGTTTGCATCGCAAACCCCAGTAATCACAGACTGGTATAAAGAGGACCAGGTGATATCAAAACTTGCTGTGAGTTGCAGTGCAGAAGAGGAGCTCTGTGCTTAGGTAACCTGAATCTTGTATAGTGGGCAGTGAGCATGCCCTCCCCCTTGCTCTGAAGATGTTGTATATCTATGTATATCTATATCTATATCTATATCTATATCTATATCTATATCTATAT